>NW_020202750.1:5947-15993 GCF_001531365.2 Cynara cardunculus var. scolymus
TAATGTATATTAATGTGATAAGGGTGTAAAATGAAAAATGAAAAACAAAGGAACATACCATAAATTATATAATTAACTACAAGAGTATAAAGTATAAGTGTTAAAAATACTTTTCTGTAGTAATATATGATATAATAATATAATTAAATAAAAAAATTCAATATTATACTTATTTTGAAGGTATTGACAAGACGATTATAATGATGTAACTTGTTAAAATTAGAACGTATTTTTTTAATGTATTTTAGTTAATATATAATTATGTATCTTAATGTGATAATGGTATAACAAAAAATGAATAGTTTTGTTTTTATAGAAAAAACAAAACTATAAAAATAAATTAATTTACTTATGAAGTATAATTTAAAAATTAACAAGTATATTAAAAAATGAGTATGTAAGATGAACAAGATGAATAAAGCGTATGAAAATGCTTTCTGAGAGGTTAATTTAGTTGTTAGATCTAATTTTAGTTAATATAAAATTATGTATTTTAATGTGATAATGGTGTAAAAATAAATGATGTATCTGAAATACCCAAATCATACAAGATTAGAAACAATCTTCAAGATGAAGATCAAGAACAAGAGTAGAGAGAATTTTCACCAAATCTTCAATGTATTTCTTGAGAGAATTCCTAAACACGATTACAGCTCTAATCTGATTAATTGCAGAACTAAATACAATTAGGAAACTAATCACTATTTATACTAAGGAAAACAATAAAACCTAACAATTACAAAGCATTATAAAAGGAGAACTTGAATACAACACTAACGCACAAACTTGAACCTAACATTCTCCCCCTTTGGATTCAAGTTCGAACTCTTGTAAACCTGGTCTTTCTAAGTCCGAGCAGTTTCTCCAGTCTCATCAGTGCATTCTGATATTGCAATTTTTCTTCAAGCAACATCAAGGCATTTATCAGCAAGTACCTTTCCTTCGAACTCATCCTCTCCAACTTCACAACTTTATCATTATTAACTCTCCTTGTATCCAGCGCCCCTCTTACCATTCGAATAGTACCATCAGAAAATTTGTTCAGCTCACTGAACCTCATGAACTTCTTTATCCGACCCTCAACATCGTATATCACCCCGAACTCCGGTTGTAGCTCTTGAATCATGTAGAAAGAATAAGCTTCAATGTCTTCTAGCTTTTGATCAGGTCTCTTCAAATTGTTGATTCTCTAATTATCTTCAAGTCCCATTTAGACATCAATAACCATAGACACTTTGACGTGACTGCGCATAAACCTTTTGATAGCATTAAGAGCCACAAGAACTGCTTCTTTTCTGTTTGTCATATTCCGGATTTCGTGGTACATATGCTCCAGATCATCTAAATAAAAATTTGAGAAGTCAGCTTCACTAAACCTCCAGACCTTACCATCTTGTCGTGTCACTGTGAATACCGGATACCAGACTCTAAGAAGTCTTTGAGCATCAATTTATTTGATTGTCACGACTCGATGTTTGGTCCGAACTTGGCTGATCGGGAGACGCTTGGCTTTGAGGAGTGCTTATACTCCAAACGATAGTCTTTAGATTCCTTGTGGATACCAAGGATCTTATCAGAACTTAGAGCTTTTCGGTGTCGGAGGAAGATGCCAAAATAGATGTCTTCAAGATAAGGCTCTCTGATTCTTGCCCTGTCATAGCCCGAAAAGTTAGCTCGAATTGCAAATGGCACATAATTCCTTGTAAATATCTCGGTCGGATCAAATGGCTCTCTAGGAGTATCGGATGCACCAGCTTCAACTGTAGTGGAGGGTTCAGGCAATGTCTGACGATCACCCTGAAATGGGAATACTGGGTCTTTTTCATTGATGTCAGCTTCAAAGTCAAAATATAACCCAGATGATTCGTCAATATTATTTATATCTTCTCCGAAATCCTTTTCTCCACCCAGTACAGTAGCAAAAACATCATTAAAATCAACATTGGCAGACAAATCAAATAACAGCCTTGTTCCTACCGTGGAGTCCGCCGGCTTTTCAACCATTGGCTCGATCGATGGATTTGTCTCCAATACTTCATCATCTTCCATAATTATTGCCTTAATAATTCTTTCCCTTGTAGATTTCGGGACAGAACCTTCTACGTTAACGAATCATCATGCCTTCGCTTGAGTGAGGTGGCCTGAGCTCGGCAAGTCTCTTCTAGGATAGATACCCGTTCGGAGAGGGCATCAATTGAACTTTTAAGAACTTGAGTGTTTGATGTGATTAACTTACTAACTTTGGAGAAGCTAGAAGCAACCATATCCTGAAAGGCCAAAAACTCTGAGGCTCGAACTATGGGGTTCTCATCAATTTGCTGTCTAAGGAGCCCAACCAAATCTGCATCTTCCGCTCAGGGTTTTGGGATGACATCAATTTAGTGTATAACAAAGAATTAAGTTTGTCCACCGATTGCTCTTGTACCGTCAGAGGCTAAGGTACAGGCGGTGGTGATGGCGCAGATGGTTGATCTTCTTCTACTTGCTCCTTCCCCTTCAACAGTCTTTTGAGACTAGCAATCAGAGAATCCATGTTGTCTTGAACAGCCTTTAGGGCACCGTTCAAATATTCCCTTGACACAAAGTCTGGTAAAATAACTCCTGGATCACTTAGATTACCAGTTGAGACAACAGTGAGTAAACTATTGTGCCTACGTTCAGTGTTGGCAAAGTTGTAGCACTGGTAGGACTTTCGACCGGTCCTTGTGGGAGGTCAATTGACACCACTTTGGTTGTTTCGGTGAGTTCAGTAAGAACCACAATAGGAGCAACAGATGCTCGAGACTCTTGTATACCTAAGTGTATCGGCTCTAGACTCGAGGTGCACAGAATCGAAGTCGTAGGCTGGGGCAACAGCTTACTTGTTTCAATATCCACATTCTCCAAGTGAGAAGTAGATATCATATGTGCTATATCCCCGTGTTGAAATGAAACAGCTGGTTGTTGAGAACCAGTTGAGTGGTCGGGTTGGGTGTGCAAGTGCATAGCTGGGCTAGCTATGTCTTCTTCAATATCAACATTCAACGGATGAATGTGAATAGCAGATGTGGGTGCCTGGCTATGTGTTTCAGCTAGGATAGGAGCTTGATCTTGATTTTGTGCTCCACTCTCACACTCTCCATATTTTTCTGCTTCCCTTGCACTCAATCTCTCAGCATTTTCAACTTCAGCTCCCTCTTCTCCTCCTTCTACTGGAATATCTGACAAATCTTCCAGCATACGATCATAGTCATCAGGTCTGGCTCCAAAATCATCAACATTAAATGATAGAGAATGCAGACTTGGACAAGTCTGTGGAGCTTCAAACTCTAGAAAAATCTCATCAATATTATCAACCACTGCTCCTATTTGAATATTCTGTGAAAGAATCGGTTGAGCAGGGTTGTCAGCATCATCATCATCATTGTCATTGTCATCACCCTGAGCTGCCTGGTTGTCGAATATTGTATCTTCCGAACTTGAAGAAGTCAAGGAAGTACTATCTGATGAAGTATTATGCTGATCAGAGGCTCCTCGCTCCTCGTCACCCCTTTCAATTACATTTTCCCTCAACGCACAACCCTGTTCAGGTAACCCGTGTTCCTGAACACTCTCACGTACAACTATACCCTCTCTCTCAGCTGAGGCATGGGGTGATCCCGGGGTATGTTCAACCGGTTCTAGCTGAACTATAGGATCTATCACTCGTCTATAGTCTATAACACACTGAACCCTCTGATCAGCAAAGGCAAATAGCTCGGGTGGAATTTCCATGATTGAGTCTAGATCTTCAACCTCGGTATGTTGCCAAATTCGAGACATGACAAACGACGATCCCATTTCACTGTTAGCTCTGGCCGGAATATCTTCGTTTGAGTTCATCATGGCTTTTATGAAGACTTACAGAAATCATTGAAACGACACGAACTTTCTGGCTTTAGACGGAAATCTTTTAGCGTTTACAAGCTCCACCAGTTCATTCCATATTATGAGCGCATAATCGTATTTGCGCGTAAATATGATCCCATGGAAGAACTTCAGGAACGAACTGCTGCATGTGTCGATTCTCGCAGTTTTTGACGTTAGGCATCTATTGAGGATTGAGAATAGGAGATGCCAGATCGACGGTAGGAAAAGCCGTTTGAATTGAGACGGGTTAGTCAACTCTTGCAATTATCCTAACCGTTTGATGTCATGACAGAGTTCGTCATCTGTTACAAGCGTTTCAAATCCTTTGGAGCCCAGTCTAGGGAGGCGTAGTATTCTTTGTAGTCCTTTTAATGTCAACCGACTGACATACTCATCTACGCTTCCTTTGAAGTAGAAAGTTTCTCCGTCTTTGGCCAATGTAAGAGTATTCCAGAACTGCTGTAAATATATCATGGGAACTGGTGTGTGGGCAGAAAGGGAATAGGAAATTGGGTGTCTGCGCAGGATTTCTGGGATTATTTGATGTTCGGTAGGCATATGAAAGCTAAATGAATGGTTGTTCGGTTTGATTTCGAGATACTGGCTTTGTGGAAGTAAACTTTCTTCGGGTATAGGTAGGTTTAATGGCTGGGAAGAGTTATTTAGGTTATCAGACCTGACAGAAGGAATGTGGGATTTCTCGTCAGACTGATGTTGAAGATCCACCATTTACCTTTAAAATGTCTAAAATATTATATCCCGAATTCATGAAACAAAGTGAATTTCTCAAAATAAAAGTAAAAAAAATTTAAAGAAAAAAATTGAAAAACTAAAAAAAATCAAGACTTAAAAAATACGAAAAAAATCACTTAAAAAAACTTACTACGAAAAAAAAATGAAACTTAAAACTAACTAAAAAAAATTATCTGACACTAAAAAAAATTAAAATATTTATCTATTTTTTTTAAAGAAATTCTAATAAAACTAAAACTAAAAAAATTACTAAAAAGAACAAAATTTTAAAAAAATTAAAAAACAAACAAAATATTATCAACCGGATTAGAAATCCGGTCAACAACAAAACTAAAAAAATTCTAACTGCAAAGCTAAACCGGACAAGTATCAACCTGATTAAGGTTGATTGGAGTAAACTCCGGTCACCTTCTCCGGTGAATTATCCGGCCAGGACACAAAAACTGTAAATCGAATAAAACTAACAAAAAAATCTAAACCTAAACTAATCCTAAAAACTAAATCGGTCAAAAATGAAACAACATATTAACCCTAAACCATTTTGATTAGAATCGATTATATAGGTTTTGATTCATTTTAAGATTTAATCGATTTACCAGTCCAAAATTATTAGATTCAGATTCAAAGTATTAGATTCAAAAGTCACAGTCCAATACGAAACATAGTCCAAGATTATCATGATAGAATATAAACCTTTTAAGAAGAGATGAAGAAACAGAATCAAGATTGATCGATGAATTAAAGTTCTTGAGCGATTTAGTAGAAGTTAAGCGGAGACGAAGATGAACTGTAATACGCGATATAGGGTAAAAGTAAAAAATGAAATTTAAAAATGAATCGAGTATTTATAGTCAAAGTCAAAAACCGTTCAGATTCTAAACCGCTCAAAGCTTATCTGGATTAGGATAAATCGGACAAGAGGTGTCCGATTTAGAGAATGTGAAACAACTAAGTAATAATCCGGACAATAAATCGCTTAAGGCATAGGCGATTTAGAATAACACCGGTCAAGGGTCATCCGATTTAAGAATAAACCGCTCAAGAGTCAATCGATTTAGGAATAAATCACTCAAAGAAGGAATTAAATCGCTCAACGAAGGAGTTAAATCGCTCAACAAATAAGCGATTTAAACACTTGAAATGCACAAATGACATAAGCGAATTAGCAATCCGCTCAAAGTGACCAAGCGATTTAGAACAACTCCTTGTAAAACATATCTAACCTTATCCGGATAAGAGTTTATCATATAACATTTTGTCCGGATTAGTCTAAATCGGACACTACGTTGTCCAGATTTGCAATAAATCGGACAAGTGTTGTCCGGATTAGTTTAAAAAGGCCAAACACTTATATTTTTAAACTCTACATCTTTCAAAAAATTAGATAATGTTTAAAAAACCTGTAATAAAAATTTAAACTGTTTGTCCATACAGATAAAATCACTCCTCCTCAAAATATGATCAGATAAAAATACAGATAAAGATCCACACTCCCCCTCAAATATAGATTTCCACAATCAAGAAATTTAAAATCAGATAGAAAAATTGAAACACTGACTTGTATTAACAAATACAGAGATTTTGACCAAATGAATTTGAATTAAATACAATTCAATAAATTGAACTGTTTTTAGTAAAAATTCAAAATTTCAAATAACATACCTAACTTAGATACAAGAAAGCTAAAACGTTTTTCATCTAAAGTTTTCGTAAATAAGTCAGCTAATTTAAATTATGTATTTACAAAATACAGTTCAATGGTTCCTTTTTCTACATGATCTTTAATGAAATGATACAGAATATCTATAGGTTTGGTCTTTGTGTGTTGAACAGGATTACAAGAAATAGCGATTGCACTTTTAGAATCACAATAAATGGGAATTTTGTTAAAATAAAACCCGTAGTCTCTGAGCTGTGTCTGCATCCATAAAACGTGAGAACAACAGCTCATAACAACTACATATTCTACTTCGGCAGTAGATATGGACACGCAGTTCTGTTTCTTTGATGCCCAGCTGACTAATTTGTCTCCCAAAATTTGTAGATGTCCCGAAGTGCTTTTTCTGTCCAACATACAGCCTGCATAGTCTGCATCTGAATAAGCTGTCAGTTCAAAACCAGTACCCTTGGGATACCAGAGTCTAAGATTAGCATTCCCTTTTAGATAATGGAAAATGCGCTTAACGGCAGTTAAATGAGACTCCTTAGGATTAGCCTGATATCTGGCACAAAGATGTGTTGAAAACATAATATCCGATCTACAAGACGTCAAGTACATTAAAGAACCAATCATGCCTCGATATGTTTTCTGATCTATAGCTTTTCCATACAGATCAACATGTATTTTTGTTCCATGAGCCATAGGTGTTTTTATAGATGAACAATTTTCCAAATTAAATTTCTTCAGGATATCAAAAATATATTTTGTTTGACAGATAAGATACCCGAAGATAATTGTTTTACTTGAAGACCTAAAAAGAAGTTCATCTCACCCATCATGCTCATTTTAAAACGCGAAACCATTAAGGCAGAAAAGTTTTTGCAGTATTTTGGCTTCGTAGATCCAAATATTATATCGTCTACATAAATTTGTATCAATATAATATCCGACTTTTTCTTTTTAGTGAAAAGGGTTGTGTCAATATTACCTTTTGAGAAGCCTGACTTTACAAGAAACTCTGATAAGATGTCATACCAGGCTCTCGGAGCTTGTTTAAGACCATAAAGAGCTCGGTCGAGGATGTAAACATGATCCGGCTTTGACTGATCCACAAAACCCTCCGGTTGAGCAACGTAGAATTCCTTCTTGAGAAGACCATACAGAAATGTTGTCTTGACGTCCATTTGGTACACTGTGAGGTTCTTGTGTGTCGCGTACGCCCGAAACATCCATATTGCTTCGATCCTTGCTACCGGGATAAAAGTTTCGTCGTAGTCAACGCCTTCTTGTTGATTGTATCCTTTAGCGACGAGTCGGGCCTTATTTCTGACAACATCGCCGTCTTCATCCTTTTTGTTCTTGAATACCCATTTTGTACCAATAATCGTCTTATTGTTAGGACGAGGTACCAATCTCCAGACTTTGAGTGCTGCAAACTGGTTCAGCTCCTCTTGCATTGCGAGTATCTAATCCGGATCAGCTAAGGCTTCAGATACCTTAGTTGGTTCAATGTTGCTAAAAAATGTGGAGTATAGACACTCATTAGCTATAGCAGACCGTGTACGAATAGGTGCTGATGGATCACCAATAACTTGATGTATTGGGTGATTTCTGGTCCACTTCTTGCTATGAGGTAGAAGAACATATGAGCTTTGATATGAGTTTTGATCAGTGTAAGTACTTGGGGAGTTTATCGGAACAGGTTCAGGTGAAGGTTCAATATTTGGAACTGGAGTAGGCTGAATATCTGGCTGAGGTAGGGTATTTTCATCTTGTACGATCGATACCTCTTGTACTTCAGAATTTTCACCCTCTTCACGCTGAACTGGACCGTCATGAGTTTCCATCTCTATTTCTTCATCAACTACTTTCGTTTCTTCTTCAGTTTCAGTTACTAGAACATCAGGTGATGGACCAGATAACTGTTGTTCGATCTGTATATTCTTGGACAAATCATTAGACTGATTAGATTTATTTTCAAAATATTCTTCGTAAAAGTTCTCAAACAATGAATCTAAATCAGTATTATCAATATTTGAAGATTCAGGTTGATCAGCTTTCTGCGTAGTATTAATTATTAGCCCGGGTCCTGAACTGAATTGTTCAGAACATCAATGACTTCATCAAAAGATACGTTCACGCTCTCATTGATGATTTTAGTCCTCTTGTTGTAGACCCTATATGCAGCAGACGTTTTTGAATAGCCAACGAAGACCGCTTCATCAACTTTAGCAGCGAACTTCCCTCTGTCCTCTTTGTCATTTAAAATAAAACACCTGCAACCAAAAACTCGAAAGAATTTGATATTAGGTATTCTTTTGTTTATTATCTCATACGGAGTTTTACCAAACCTTTTGTGAACGAGGGATCAATTTTGGGTAAAACAAGCAGTTGCCACTGCTTCAGCCCATAAGAATAATGGAAGCTTTGAGCAGGTAAGTAATGTACGCGCCGCTTCCACCAATGTTCTGTTCTTACGCTCAACGACACCATTTTGTTGCGGTGTCCAGGCTGTCGAGAACGTATGTGTGATACCGATGGATTCGAGGAATGAGCAGAGTGTATTGTTCTTGAATTCAGTTCCGTTGTCAGTTCTGATTTTTTGAACTGGCAGTTGCAAATTGTTTTGAACTGTCTTCAAGAAAGAGATAATTGTTTCGGCCGCTTCATCCTTTGACCGCAGAAAATGAACCCAGGTATATCTCGAGTAGTCGTTGACTATGACCAACACATGGAGTAAATGTAAAGGACGTTTGGTGTTGAATTCTATCTTCAACTTATGTGAAGCTTTCTTCAGTTTGCTCATCTCACATACACTGCATACATGATCTTTATGAAACTTTAGGTCTGGGATGCCTTTAACCAAGTTGTGACAAACCAACTTGTTCAGATATTTGAAATTTAGATGAGAAAGACGCTGATGCCATAACAGATTCTGTTTCAAGGATGCCTTGGATATCAAGCAGACGTTAGTATCTACTTATGTGTTGGATAGGTCAATTATGTAGAGGTTTGATCTTTTGATTCCAGCCAGAAGCTCCTTATCATCAGTAGTTCGGATGCTACACTGGTTAGCTTTAAAACAAACTTCTAAATTCTTATCACAAAATTGACCAATGCTAAAAAGATTATGTCCAAGTCCTTCGACATATGACACTTTCTTTATCATTAAATTCCCAAAAATTATCTCACCGTATCCAATGATAGGTGCGTATTGATCGTTTCCAAATCTTACCGTACCTCCAAAAGATTCAACATAGTTAGATAATAAATCTTTTCTACCAGTCATGTGCTTAGAGCATTCGGAGTCTAAGAACCACACATGCCGGTTAACCTGCTGTAACATCCATCTTTCTAATATGCTTAATTATGTGTTGAAAACATCGAATTTTCGGGTATGGTTTTGAGCATTGGGTTTTAACAATGGAATCTTTTTATTGGAGGTTATAGGTTATCTCGTTTCGGAAGCATAGGCGAAAACCTCATCAAAAACGGAGTCCCGAGCAAAAAGTTATGCAATTTTTAGTGTTTAGTAGTAAAAAAAAAGGTACCAAATTGGGTCAACCCGACCAAACTCGGGTTTAAGATGTGAAAACCCCCAAAACAGCCCCATTTTACCCATTTTCAACCCCGTTCTCTCTCAAAATCAGTCTTGGTGTTCTAAGGTGCGATTACACACACTTGGGAGTTAATCTATCCCTAAATCAAGTGTTTTATCAAGATTCTTGAAGGATTTGTGGAGAAA
>NW_020202750.1:16768-17122 GCF_001531365.2 Cynara cardunculus var. scolymus
TGTGCTTCACTAATGAGACTTTGAATATTTATATCTTCCAGGGATTGTTTGAGCTTGTATGGAAGTCTTGGAGATGGTTTTCCAACTTTGATTTGGAAAATAGGATTCGACCACTCGGTTTGACATTCGGTTTAATTCAACCGAATTCTATTGTAAGTTTACTTGGATATATGCCTATTATGTGCTCTATATGTGTATGTGTTACCCATATTGTAATCATAATTGTTGTTTCATGGTTACTTTTATTCTATGCCTGTATCACTCCTTATATAGACAATATTTACATGATAATTGAATTCTATACCAGAGAGGCCTCTGTCATCCAGAGAGGCTCTGGTGTATACCAGAGAGGCC
>NW_020202750.1:17157-21555 GCF_001531365.2 Cynara cardunculus var. scolymus
ATCTTCCATCCTTGTTCCGATTGCTTGATAAAACTTTTAGAATAATTAGAATCAATTTTGGTTCTAACATTGTTCATGTGTTGGGCGCCGGAGGGGCTGTCCCTACTCATCTATCCGGGGATGGAGGACGGTTATTGCAGGAAGATGAGTAGAGGGTTTGTACACCATCCGAGAGTGGACGGATAYGGATTGGTCGGTCAAACCTAACAATTGTCTGTTGTTTTAATTTAAATTGTTGGTTAAKGTATTAATTGTGCATAGCRTGATTTTGATTATTGAAGTGTTTGCGTTATKAATTCATCTGATTGTCCTTGTTGTTTCCTTGAAATTMTATATCTYGTTAACTCAAGCTTTTGATGAATATTGCCTCTTTTACTTCTAAATTTTTTTTCTTATAAATGTACTTACATGAGTCATGATGTGCATGATATCCATTTAAACTCACTAAGCTTTGTTAGCTTATCCTTTTAGTGGTAAACCTTTCAGGAAAAGAAGCTAAGAGCAAAGAGAAAGTTGTAGATCGCTGATAGTTCATGTTGGAATCAAAGACCGTCATATTTTGGTTTACGGTAGTTTATGCTTTTGTTTAGAAATTTTCACTCTTTCAGGGTTGAAGTTTTTTTTTTTGATGAATACTTTCGGCCCTTTTGATGTAAAAGTTGATCTAAAACTTATCTTTTGATGGTATATATATATACATGTATCCCGTATTTCGTTGAGGTTGAACTTGAAATTTAGCTTTAGATCTATCCATTAAATGTGGTTCTGTAACTGGTGTGTTACAAATATGGTTTCAGAGCAACGGTTTAAGTGAACTAGGTACCAGAAATGGTACCTGGACTTAAACTCGGGCAATGAGATTGTATAGTAACTAAGTTTGATTCATACGGGATACGGACCATAGGAAAGATCTAAGCGGATAAATGAGGGTTTATTAGTATGTTGTTTAATATGTTAGGTTTTCTTTTTTGTCATTTCCAGAACAATGTCTGCTCATGATGATCATGCAAGTCATTCACCAACAAACCCGGATGTTGGTGGGCATAACCCGGATTTAAATGAGGGTGTCGAAACCTCACGCGTTCATTTGGAAACTGGCCCACCTTTCGAGGAGGATGCCCTTTTATCTCATCGTGGTGAACGACTGATGAAGCGGGTTACTGATTTTGTGTGGCAAGCTCTTAATGAACATCGAAAGGAGGATACTGTGAAAGGGAAGCGGGTTGATGCGGGTGCTGTTTCTCAACCAAAGTCCACCCAAACTTCGTTTAAAACATTCAAAACTAGTGGAGCAACCGAATTTAAGGGGGTTTCAGATCCAATTGTAGCTATTGAATGGCTACTGAACACCGAAAAAGTGTTTCGAATCTCCAAAGTCGCTGAAGAGGATAAGGTTAACTATGCGACCGCTATGCTTATCAGTAGTGCATTGATATGGTGGGACGCAACCTACAAGTCTCTAAATGAGACTAAAAGAAATAATTTAACTTGGGAAGGCTTTAAAACCATCTTCCACGAATAATACTGTCCCCCTGACTTACTGAAACGGTTGGAGAAAGAGTTAATGGACCTTAACAGGGAGATTTGACTGTGGTGTAGTATGAGACCCAGTTCAATATGAAGGCACGTTTTACCTCACGTTTCGTTACCTCTGAACAACACAAGATTGAACATTTTGTTGATGGTCTGAAGAGAGAGATTAAAGAATTTGTGTCAAATCGTGATCTTACAAGTAAGCGGTTGAATGTGCTAGACGACGAGAACACAAACTTTCTCTCTATGGTGAATCCCCACCTGAATCGAAGAGACAGAGAACTAAAATAACAACTTCTGTACCTGCAAACCAACCTAATCAATCTTTCACCCCAAGAAGAAGTCAGTCTCAGAGTGCTCCTCGAGCCCCATCTCGAGCCTATTCCATGCAGGTATAATATTGTGAATACAAGTGAAGTGAATATATGAATTGTAAAACTAATACAAATTTATTGCAGTCAAACACACCTCGCGCATGCCAACGATGTGGCAAGGCGCACTCGGGACGATGTTTCTCTGAACCGTCCAAAATTTCGTGTTATTCCTGTGGTGAAGTTGGGCATATTCGTACAAATTTCCCAAGACGAGATCGAGCGTGTTATACGTGTGGAGCTTATGGACATCGTCAGCTTAATTGTCCAAATGCCCAACGTGAGGATAGTAAGGCCTTAGTACGACAACCGATGGTGGGAGCCCGAAAGGAGGAAGTACCAAGAGCAATAGCTAGAGCGTTCCAGATCACAGCAGAGGAGGCTCGGGAGGAGCCAGAGCTCGTCACTGGTATATTTTTCGTGAACTCTCATCCTGTACGTATATTGTTTGATTCTGGTTCTACGTATTCCTTCATGTCGCATCCCTTTGTTCGTTTTCTCGAATCTGTTCCTGTACTTTTTGATAGACCGTTTCTGTGGATACCGTTAGTGGAACCCCTTTAGTAGCTGACAGAGTATTCAAAGATTGTACATTAGTATTGGAGGATCAAAATTTCTCAGTAGACTTAATCCTTATGGATATTCGTGGCTTTGATGTGGTTATTGGTATGGATTGGTTAGTAGCAAATCGGGCGGATATTATTTGTGTGCAACGGATGATTCGAATACCAGCTAGTGAAGGAGATTATGTTTATGTGTACGGAGAAAAAGGAGTCGGTGACATCAAGGTAATTTATGTACTCAAAAACTCATCGATATTTATCTAAGGGGTGCACTTCTTTCATGGCATATGTTTTAGATGCCACTAAAGAAAGAAACAAGTTGGCCAAGGATGTACCCGTGGTATGTGAATTTCAGGATGTCTTTCCTGATGATTTGCCTGGTCTACCACCGGACAGGCAAGTAGAATTTAGAATTGACCTTGTGCCAGGTGCTGCACCTATTGCACGGACACCCTATCGTCTTGCCCCGACAGAAATGAAGGAAATGATGAGCCAATTACAGGGGTTATTGGATAAAGGTTTCATCCAACCGAGTGCTTCACCTTGGGGTGCTCCGGTGTTATTCGTAAAGAAGAAAGATGGTTCATTTCGCATGTATATTGATTACCGCGAGTTAAACAAAGTAACAATCAAGAATAAATATTCGTTACCTCGTATCGACGATTTGTTCGATCAACTGCAGGGAGCAAGTTACTTTTCCAAGATCGATTTGAGATCCAGATACCATCAGCTCAAGGTACGGGATGAAGATGTACCAAAAACGGCTTTTCGTTCCCGATACGGACACTATGAGTTCTTGGTAATGCCATTTGGTCTAACGAATGCTCCGACTGCATTCATAGATTTGATGAATCAAGTATGTCGGTCTATGCTCGACAAGTCTGTCATTGTCTTCATTGATGACATACTTGTGTATTCTAAGTCAGAAATTGATCATGCTACGCATCTCCGTCAGGTGTTGGAGTTGCTAAGAAAAGAGAAATTATATGCGAAGTTCTCAAAATGCAAATTCTGGCTCAGAAAGGTGCAATTCTTAGGGCATGTGATCTCCGGTGAGGGTATTTCCGTCGATCCATTTAAAATTGAGGCAATTCAGAATTGGGAACAACCGAAGAATGCCTCAGAGATCCGCAGTTTTCTTGGATTAGCGGGTTATTACCGACGATTCATAAAAGACTTTTGAAAGATTGCCGTTCCCCTTACGTCACTCACGCGCAAAGCTGTGAAGTTTGTATGGGATGAAGAACAAGAGAAAGCTTTTCAGCTCTTGAAAGCTTGTTTGACGAACGCCCCGATCCTTGCCTTACCCGAAGGTAACAATGACTTTGTGGTCTATAATGATGCGTCGAAGTTAGGACTGGGTTGCGTGTTGATGCAACGAGGCAAGGTGATTGCGTATGCCTCCCGCAATTGAAGGATTATGAAAAGAACTACCCCACTCATGATCTTGAGTTGGCGGCGGTAGTGTTTGCCTTGAAATTATGGCGTCATTATCTCTATGGGACGAAATGTAAATTATTCACGGATCACAAGAGTCTGAAGTACATTTTCGACCAACAGACTTTGAATATGCGTCAACAAAGAGCTATGGAGTTGATCAAAGATTATGATTGTGAAATTCTATACCATCCAGGTAAAGCCAATGTAGTGGCGGATGCGCTGAGTCGGAAGGCACATGTAGCTACTATTTGTTATGCTATCACTCATGTGTCAATGAAGTCTACTCTTATCGATGATCTTCATAAGTGGCAAATCGAGGCTTTAAGGCCACACCACGTGAAGTCTGAACGTATGGTTGGCTATGTAGACTCCTTATCCGAAGACAATCGTGGTCTCAAAGTATTTAAAACCCGAATATGGGTACCAAGACTTGGGGTTTTGCGAGAGGTTATTTTAGAGGAAGCACATAAATCACGGTTATCTATTCATCC
>NW_020202750.1:22305-23619 GCF_001531365.2 Cynara cardunculus var. scolymus
TACGCCTCTTTGTTGGCAAGAAACGGGTGAAAAGATTCTGGCCGGTCCTCATGACAAGATCCGAGTTATACGAGAAAGAATGAAAGCGGCACAAGATCGACAAAAATCATATGCGGATAAACGGAGGCGACCAATTGAGTTCAACGTGAGTGATATGGTCATGTTGAAAATATCGCCTTGGAAGGGAGTTTTGAGATTTGGTAAGAAAGGTAAGCTAAGTCCTCGTTTTGTTGGACCCTTCAAGATACTTGAACGAGTGGGAAAGCAAGCTTATCATTTAGAGCTGCCAGAAGAACTCTCCGGTATTCATGACGTTTTCCACGTTAGCTATCTAAGGAAATGCTTGGGTAAGCATGAGGAGACCGTTCCTTTGGCCGAGGTCAAGTTGGATAAAAGCTTGAGGTACATAGAAGAACCCGATGCCATTCTTAATGAAAGAACCATTAATCTACGAAACAAGATCGTAGATTTGTTCTTGTTAAATGGAAGCATCACCGTGGTCCGAATTGGACGTGGGAGAACAAAGATGAAATGAAGGCTAAGTATCCGGAGTCATTTGAGAGACCTTGATTTCGAGGACGAAATCCTCAAAAGGAGGAAGTATTTGTAACATCCATCTTCCTAATACACTTAATTATGTGTTGAAAACATCGACTTTTCGGGTATGGTTTTGAGCATTGGGTTTTAACAATGGAATCTTTTTATTGGAGCTTGTAGGTTATCTCGTTTCGGAATCATAGGCGAAAACCTCATCGAAAATGGAGTCCCGAGCAAAAAGTTATGCAATTTTTAGTGTTTAGTAGTAAAAAAAAAGGGTACCAAATTGGGTCAACCCGACCCAACTCGGGTTTAAGATGTGAAAACCCCCAAAACAGCCCCATTTTACCCATTTTCAACCCCGTTCTCTTTCAAAATCAGTCTTGGTGTTCTAAGGTGCGATTACACACAATTGGGAGTTAATCTATCCCTAAATCAAGTGTTTTATCAAGATTCTTGAAGGATTTGTGGAGAAATCAATGGTAAAACTCATCTCCTATCTTGTTTTCGATGTTGAGCATAATTGATTAGTTTTGAGTCCATGCATGTGATGATTTAGTAATGAGATCATGAAAATATGTTAAGTTTAAGTGTTAGTATGTGTTAGTATGTGAAATCCATGGATGGATTGTGAGATTTCTTGAAAAGTATGATGTTAGCTCAAGAACAAGTGTTGACTTTTAGGAGTCAATTTGAGATACAATGAGATTAGTAGAAATTGATGTTATAATCATGGTTTATCATTGGTTTATTGTGGAATTTGGTAAAAATAAGTGA
>NW_020202750.1:24334-29070 GCF_001531365.2 Cynara cardunculus var. scolymus
TGTCATCCAGAGAGGCTCTGTTCTATACCAGAGAGGCCTCTGTCATCCAGAGAGGCTCTGCTCTATACCAGAGAGGCCTCTGGTCATTCAGACTTGGTCATTTTAGCACAACATCTTCAGATCTTCCATCCTTGTTCCGATTGCTTGATAAAACTTTTAGAATAATTAGAATCAATTTTGGTTCTAACATTGTTCATGTGTTGGGCGCCGGAGGGGCTGTCCCTACTCATCTATCCGGGGATGGAGGACGGTTATTGCAGGAAGATGAGTAGAGGGTTTGTACACCATCCGAGAGTGGACGGATACGGATTGGTCGGTCAAACCTAACAATTGTCTGTTGTTTTAATTTAAATTGTTGGTTAATGTATTAATTGTGCATAGCGTGATTTTGATTATTGAAGTGTTTGCGTTATTAATTCATCTGATTGTCCTTGTTGTTTCCTTGAAATTCTATATCTTGTTAACTCAAGCTTTTGATGAATATTGCCTCTTTTACTTCTACATTTTTTTTCTTATAAATGTACTTACATGAGTCATGATGTGCATGATATCCATTTAAACTCACTAAGCTTTGTTAGCTTATCCTTTTAGTGGTAAACCTTTCAGGAAAAGAAGCTAAGAGCAAAGAGAAAGTTGTAGATCGCTAATAGTTCGTGTTGGAATCAAGGACCATCATATTTTGGTTTACGGTAGTTTATGCTTTTGGATAGAAATTTTCACTCTTTCAGGGTTGAAGTTTTTTTTTTTTTTTTTTGACGAATACTTTCGGCCATTTTGATGTAAAAGTTGATCTAAAACTTATCTTTTGATGGTATATATATATACATGTATCCTATATTTCGTTGAGGTTGAACTTGAAATTTAGATTTAGATCTATCCATTAAATGTGGTTCGGTAACTGGTGTGTTACACCTGCAAAAGTAAATCTATTGGGTTTTGGTACCCATTTTAGATTGGGTCCTTTAAGCTCAGATCTCGTTGGTGGTACACTATATGTACCAAACCAACGTTCTTTAAAATGATTTTTCTTAGATAAAGCAGTTAAAACATAATGCATGAAATGATAAGGCTTAAAAGAATTAAAAGATTTAAGTAACTAATTCAATCCACAAGGAGAACAATTATTTTTACTATTTCTAATATCAAACAATTCATCTACTAAATAACTTTTTACAGAATTATTCAATGTCCAATCATTTAATACAGACTTAGTAAAATTATTCTTCTTCTATCGAGATGAAGATTTTTCTTCTTCTTTAACCCTCCAATCCTTCTTAAACTTCAACGCGTTATCTAAAACAGGAAAAATAAAATCATCATATTTAAATGAATGATGAACTTTATGTTTAATTTTCTTATTAGTAAGCCTCTTCTGTTTCCTCGAATTCTTTTCAGTTTTAATATTTTTATAATACCAATCATCGGAAACAAGTTTTTCATTAAAATTCTTTTTTAAATCTGAAGCTATGTCAGAGTCCTCAGTTATTTCATTTTTAACAAGGAAATCTTCATGACTGGGTAGTTTTTTCCGAAAAGTCGAACTGATCAATCTCATTGTCCAAACAGACTTCTGAATTCAAGATATCTGAAAGATTAATTTCTTCATTTAAAATATTTCTTTCTTGTAAATCAGAAGCTTCACTTAAAGATTTATTGCACGAGAAATACTCAGACTCAACATGTTCCGTTTTACTTTATAATTTTGTAAATCTTCAATTTTATTTAAAAATTCTTTCTTTCGTTGATTAAATGAAAGTCGTTCTTCATTTAAAATCGTTTCCAGCTGAACCACTTGTTTTTCTAAAATTAAAGTTGGAGTATAAAACTTTGGTTAAGCGTGTTTAGATTCAAGCTCTGCTTTAGAATAGCTGTGAAAATAATCGGTTGAAAGTGCAAAGTCTTGATTCTTGTAGCTATCATTAAGTTTTTATAATCAAATGAAACCTGCATTTTGTCTTTTCTTTGACGATTAATATCTTCTTGTTGTTCTACCTCATCAAAAGATTTTGTAAATTTAATTGAAAACTCGGGTCCGCAATCAAGATATTCAAATTTATATAGAGTCGGGGTATAATATAAAGYTTTTCCTAAAAMWTTTGGATTTTCGTACCCCAACCCTTCCCGAGGGTTAAAGAATCTTGTTTCAGAGGGTTTGTTCAGAAAAATCGTTTGATTAGTCTGCCCTCTCTTATATAACATTTCTTCCTTAGACTTTAGTTTTTCATTTAATTGAATTATTTGTAAATCAAGCTTACTTATTTTAACAACCAATTCTTCATTAATTAATTCTAACGATTTATATCGTTCCTTGGAATCAGATAGCTCGGCTTTTAAGATATTGGATTTTTCATTAAATGTGTTAGATTCAGATAACAAAGATTTTGCCCAGTCCAAATTTCCAGCATTTTCATCAAATAATTTGATGTATTTTTCTTTTTGCGTTTGTAATTCTTTTTCAAAATTATTTGAACGCAATTTTTCTGTTTTTAATTGTTGCTGGAAAGATTGGAGTTTAAGCATCATATTTTGCATCTGTTTTATGCAAGAATTCTCCAATACCTCTTCATCCACTTCAGCACTCTGTTCTTCTCCTTCATCTGAAGAACAACTTTCAGTTCTAGCCATCAAGCAAATGTGAGCAACCGCTTCTGATTCTTCCTTCTCATCAGTTAAATTTAACCAATGATCGTCTTCTGCCATGAGTGCTTTACCCGCATCTCGTTGTTTTGAGAGAAGAAATTTTTTTTGTAATAGTCGGTATTTCTCGTTACCGGCTCTCTGCAGTTTACAGCAAAATGGCCTAGCTTGCCACACTTATAGCACTTTGTATGCTCATCAGCTACACCTTTTACAAATTTCTTCTTCTCTTCCAGCTTCTTCTCTTACTTCTCAAATCTCTTTTCTTCATATTTCTTTTTCTCACCGAATTTATCTTTAAATTCGTATTTTGAGCCGGACGAGAATTTTTTATTGTTCGAGTGCGGTCGTTTCTGAAACTTCTTTTGGAATGCCTTAGTTAGCATCACCATGGCATGTTTGATTTCAGTCATTTCAGAGTCAGAATCAGTATTGTCACTTTCTTTAGTCGCCGATTCACTTGTTTGGCTTATCTCTTTTACTTGCTTCCCATATCTGCTTGTCCCTTTCTTTTCATATACAAATGCTAAGGTAGTGTTTGGTACGCAGACAGGACGGGAGGGGACGGGATGGGACAGGACTAAGTGTCTGTCCCATGTTTGGTACCACTAGGACAGGACATGTGACAACTCTGCATTGTGGGATTTCAGGTTAGTACTTTATTTCAGGATCCTGATTGAAAACTAAGTCTTTTTAGGATTTAGCCTCGATGACCAGAGATCGTCTTGTTTAATTAGTCTGATTAGATCATGTTTCGACGGTAGCTAACCAAGTTAGTTCGTGCAACGCCAAATACTCTTGAAATATTTCACATAAAAATAAAGCTGATATTTTAGTCTCATTCTTTTAAAATTCAAAACTTTCCAAAGTTTCAATTTTCTTTTATAATTTAGTTGCCTATTATTATTTTGAAAGAGTGGAGTTTTAAAAATCTTTTGTTAAAAATTGTTTTGTTTGTTGTATTTATCGGGGCCTTATATTTAATAAATAAAAGCCTTCTTAGGCTTGGACCCTTAGAGTCTGCCTATTTCTTCTCTTGAAGCCCCATATAAATATCCCCTTCTCTTTTGAAAATTCTTCATTCTTCAAAAGTTCCAGCCATTTCGTTTCTCTCTCTCAATCATTCATCACCTTCCAACCGATTCCATCTCCTTGCAAAGCTCGAAGATTTCTGCTGTTCTTGAGATTTGTTCGTATCATTCGACCAAGAAAATGTATGTTTTAAAAAAGCTGTTTATTCTCTTTAGTTGTTCGAAACTCGTTATCCTTTTCCCTACTCGATTCTTTGAGTAAGATTTATGGGATTTAAAGAGGAGAGATTATTCATCAAAGACCTGCATGTGTCTTCGTTGGGATGATAATCTGTGACCCAAGATTCTTTAGTCCCTAGTAAAGAAGAAGAGAGTTCTTGCACGTGAGGTCCGATCATATCCTTGGATGATTGAATCTTGCATGCATCTTTAAATAGGACTTTCCGTCATGTTAGCTTGCTGGAATCAAAATTTTTATTTGTTTTGTTTCCTTTTCTGGAATTTATTTAGAGATATTGATTTTGTGTTAATAATTTAAGTTCTTGAAATTGTTGAGCTCGAGACCCTCCCCACCAATGATGCCGTTCTTGGGCATGCAACCAGTTTAGGGAGGCGTGTGACTCAAGGTTGTAGATTATTTTTGAAAAGAGTGTTAAACCCACTCAAAATCTCTTGATTTTGACAGTTGACGGCTGTCATCATTGTTTTGGGATGACTTTTAATGATGTCATTATTTGGATTTTGGAWSGTTYCTTTTTAATAAATAATTAAAATCGGCTTTATTTTATAAAAACACTTGTTGGCTTTGCATTTAAAACAACTTGAGTCTACCTTAGGCAGGAAACCATTAAGTTAATATAGCGCTGGTTGGTCTGTCAGGAAGTTCAAGCAAGCATAGCAAGTCCCTAGAGGAAACACACGAATATTCGCCAAACTTGTGAGTTCTCACGGCCCCACTTTTAATGTTTTTTATATGTTTTATGGGGGGAAAAGCATGAGTTAAGAAAACTTTGCATGTTGATGTTTTATGATACTTGTGACTAAAGAACTGTTTAGTCGATGTTTTGC
>NW_020202751.1:0-3515 GCF_001531365.2 Cynara cardunculus var. scolymus
AGCCAAATAACTACTACTTCATCCCTTCCACTACAGGTTTTCCCGAATTCACCTTTCCTCTACTTGAAATCCTAAGAAACCACCCACTCTACTTTGCCCTATCTGCTACCAAGTCTACCCCTGAAACCTATTTAACCCAATTTCTCCTCAGTTCCTATATCACAACCCTTGATAATTCTGGTTTAACCATTGTTGGATATGCCTCACATCCTGTTAATAAATCCCTGGTTCCATTAGAACTAAATGTGGACATATTGAGAACTGCCCTGCATTTACCCACCTTGGAGGATCTTCACTTGAATTCCTATGCTGAGACACCTAATGATGAGGAATTGATTAAATTCCTAGAGTTTGACTCATATGCGACCCCTATCACCAAAAGAACTCAATTCAGGCGCAAAGGCCTGCCCCCTGTCTGGAACACTCTGTTTTCCATTGTCAACTGTTGCTTGACAGGGAAGGTGGGTAGCCATGACCAAACCTCCCATGCGATGATCACTATTGTTTATGGGATATATTTCAACCTTCCTTTGGATTATGCTAATCTGATTTTCGAATATATGGTCGGCCTAATCAAGAAAAAGTGTGCGAGTCAGAGGGGCGAGAAATCGAAGGTCAAAGCACAGAAAAGGGCCAAGGAGGACATGAACCAACCCAACCTCATCCTTCAACGTTTCCTTGGTCTGGTTTTTGGTGACCTGTTAGCTGCGAAACTCCCCTCTGTGGAGCCAAATGCGAGGCTCTATCCATTCAAGGAGTTTCATCCCATAGAGCATGAGCAAGGGTACAGAAGCCCTAGGCCGTTATCAAGAGCCATGCTCCGGTTCCTAAGCCATGAAGACAGAAAAGCCTATAGACGTGGATTCAGGCGACCAGAACCGGTCCCTGAGATCCCACCACACATAGGAGTCCCTCTAGGATGAAAAAATGAGAGTTGAGGGAAGAACGGAGGAGCCTGCAGAGGCTGGAAAGTTGAGTGAGGAAGCCCCTAGAATCCCAAGTCCCCCAACCAAGAAGGCCAAGAAGACACAGAAGGGTGTCGACTCTCCTGTGACAAAGAAGAAAGGGAAGAAGAGGCCTGCAGAAGAAGAAGGCCCAAGTGGACCTCTGCCCAAGACAAAGAAGAAGAAAACAAAGAAGGCTCAACCAACAGAGCATGTGGTCACAGAGCCTGTGATCACAGACGCCGCAGCACAAGAGAGCCCGGCAGAGGCCACTACTCAAAAGCGCAGAAGGTTGCGCAAAGTTGTTCTCAAAGTTTCCCCAACAAAACAAATAGAGGATGATCTCGTCAATATCCAAAAGGAGTTCAGAGCGCCAATCGACATATCAAAGTTGGGGACAGAAGTCGTCTTAGACGACCAAGAAGAAGAAGAAGAAATAGGTGAGGGTGAAAAAGATGCCAAAGGCACACAACCTATCCCACCTCCCTGTGCATCCCACGTTTCTAGGGGCCCTATTCTAGAGGGATCCCCTATTGAACAAGGCACGCACATGCCGAACCCAAACCGGCCTACCCACGCAGAGGACACTCTTTCGTCCTCTGTGGATCGCACAACCGGGCTACCACAAAATACTCCTCCATCCTCTCAAAAGGATGAAGGTTTTAATACAAGACTCCCTTCGCCCAAGGACTCGATACATCCCAAAGAAGCATTCTTTGCTTCTTCACACAAGAGTGACCACCCAAAACGTGCTTCAGAGGCACAAGTGAGRCACACAGAGACAGAGGGTYTAGAACGCCCTCTGTCCCCACTAGATCACTCTGCCATGTTAGGCTCTGAACCTACAAGGCACGAAATCTACAGAACACCAGTAGGCTCTCCTTTGGGAGATGTTCGAGGATCTGGTGGAAGTCCTCGAGCAGACTACGCAATACCAGTCGCTGAGGGCGCCTCACGCTCCGAGGCTACTAAATCACCATGTGTTGGTGGTTTAGGTTCCCAGGATATGTATGTGACAAAGGGGGAGCTTAAAACCTTTGCCACAGAAATATTCAATAAGATAGACGAGTTGAAAAGTTTGTTTATCTCCCGATCGATGGCAGAAGACCTTTCACCGATTACAGAGGCTCTGAAGGAGTTGAGCTCAACCACAGCAGAACTCAAGTCTACTTTTTCAACTCTTCAGAGCTCTGTCCTACAGAAGGAGGATCTCACAGAGGCATTCAAAGCTCTAAGCCTCAACCCCTCCTCCGTCAAGACCTTGAAGACAGAACTTTCAGAGATGGCTGCCCAATTCTCTGCCGACTTCATCTCTGCGGGCTACACGGATTACTCCTCTCTCAAAGACGAAATCAAGCAGATGTTCTCCTCTGCGGTAACATACGGTATTGATACCAAGTTCTCAAGGGCCAACATCAATCACCTTGCTACCCGCAGAGAGATTGATGCCATGGTTGAAGCTCTGGGTAATCTAGTTTGCAAGCATAGAGACCGTCTTCTCAAAGAGGCCCGTGCCTCCAATACAGCAATCAGAGACTGCACATCACAACTCGTGAAAGAGGGTGACTTCCTCAGAAGTGAGATCTACAGAAGCGTCTCCAAACTGAAGTGGTCAACAGAGATAGACATCAATCACGCCTCTGAGCTTGCAAATGAGGCAATAAAGAAGATGAAGGAGGCCATCAAAATTTTATAGAGGTTGGAGAAGGCTCCCCTGAATACATGCAAGGCAGAAGCCAAAACAAACCATGACGATCAAGAAGGTGATGATCGTGATCGTCATGAGGGGGAGAAGAAGGCTGAGAAGAAGCCAGAGCCAAATAAGACACCTGCAAGAGGCGTCAAGATCGTGGACTCTACACCTGCCTTGTTCTCAAAAGGCAAGGAAAAGGCACCAGAGCCTAAAGGCAAAGGTAAAGTCAAAGTTGTAGAGTCACCACAGAAGGGGTCGTCATCTAGTACAGAGACTCCAGAGCCAATAAACGAAGAAGATTATAGAGACGACCCAACGCTCCTCAAAGCTTTAAAGGCTTCCCTGGCAGAGGCTCAAGCCAAGAAGGGCAGAGGCCCCATCCCTCGCAGAGAAGGAGAAGGCCCTTCATCACAACTCCCACCAGTTCAAGAAACGTCCACGGGTATGTTTGACGCTCTGCAAGGAACCGTCGAACCCATCCTTGCAGAGGGGTCAACCCAGAGGCCAATTTTGGAGGAAGAAGAATCCAAGGTGCCAGAGTCCGCCACGGTAGGAAGTGTGTCTGGAATATTCAAATCTATGAGCAAGATTCCAATGCCAAAAGTCAGAACAGAGCCCGTTACTACTTTGGAAGAAATTCAAGTGTGGAGGTACTCTGCAGTAGACACAGAGCCTCCATATGATCTAGACCTCACAGGGATCCCTTCTGCCGTAGCCAAGTTCCAGTTCACTAAGCTCACAAGGCCTCGTGAGCAAGTCTTCTTAGAGCACATGATCACCTCCCTAGAGACAATCTCTCCAAGGACGATGCTAAAGAAGAAGGTGCTCTATGCTCAGTACGTAGTAAGAAGGGAAGATGGCAACCTGTATACATTCAC
>NW_020202751.1:4585-20523 GCF_001531365.2 Cynara cardunculus var. scolymus
TATTGTAAACATTTTCAATCAATTGAAAATCATTTGAAGCTTCTCTCTCGTGTTCTTCATTCATCAACTGTGTTCTTCATTGATTATTACTCTGCTTGTTCTTATTGCTTCCGCTGCACTAATACTGTCAAATAGATCATCCAGAGTAAGTGATTAATATCCAAAACTGAGTTAATCGATCCTATCAGAAGGGATTGACTACAATGAAACATTTGCTCCCGTCACAAGACTTGAGGCCATCAGAATATTCCTAGCCTATGCAGCACACAAAGGCTTCAAGGTCTATCAGATGGATGTCAAGTCTGCTTTTCTCAATGGCAAACTTCAAGAATAAGTATACGTGCAGCAGCCCCCTGGGTTTGAAGATCCAAAGCATCCAGAGTACGTCTACTTTCTAGACAAAGCCCTCTATGGGCTGAAACAAGCACCCAGGGCCTGGTATGATACTCTCTCTACGTTCCTCATCGACAATGGATTCGAAAATGGTACAATCGATACAACCCTCTTTCTCAAGAAGCATAAAGGTGACATACTACTTGTGCAAATATATGTGGACGATATCATATTTGGTTCTACCAATGCTAAATTTTGCAAAAATTTCTTAGAGCTGATGAAAAGAAAATTTGAGATGAGTATGATGGGAGAACTTAGTTTCTTCCTTGGTCTTCAAATAAAACAAACTCTAGAAGGGACTTTCATCAATCAGTCCAAGTATGTGACTAACCTTCTAAAGAAATACTCTCTCTCTCAAATTCATCATCGATGAGAACACCAATGGCTACAGGAGCTAAGTTGTTTGTTGATCCATCCGGCAAATCTGTGGATGAAACAACCTACAGATACATGATTGGATTACTCCTATATCTAATTGCTAGTAGACCAGATATTATGTTTGCTACATGTCTTTGTGCAAGGTATCAAGCTAATCCTAAGGAATCTCATCTCTCTGCGGTCAAGAGGATCTTTAGATATCTCAAGGGAACCCCTTCATTGGGTCTCTGGTATCCAAAGAACTCTGCCTTTGATCTAATAGCCTTCATAGATGCAGATCATGCAGGTTGCAAGCTTGATATAAAGAGCACGTCTGGAAGCTGTCAACTCTTGGGGGACAAGCTGGTAAGTTGGACATCCAGAAAACAAAATTATGTTTCAACCACTATAGCAGAAGCATAATATGTTGTTGCTGCTAGTTGTTTTTCACAAGTTCTCTAGATGAAGACTGAACTTAAGGACTATGGCTTTGAATATGAAAAGATTCTCATCCTCTGTGACTCCAAGAATGCCATAGCCATGTTTGCAAATCATGTGCAGCATTCCAAGACCAAACACATAGATCTGAGGTACCACTTTCTGAAAGAAAATATCGAAAAAGGTACAATAGAAATGTATTTTGTTCCTACAGAGATTCAACTTGCTGACATTTTCACAAAAACTCTAGATGAGAAAAGATTTTTATTTCTTGTCAGCAAGATGGGTATGCTGAATCTCACCACTTAGAGGCAATCTATCATTTAAAACCAGAGATCCTCAATATTTCTTGGTTATGCCTACAAGTGATATATTATAAGGCCATAATCCCCAAGTATTCTAAACCAGAGCCTCTAGCCATATAGAAATACTTGTTTTTAATTTTTGGCCAAACATTTTCATCGCCTTTGGAACCAGAGCCTCTCTGGTCCAAAGCAAATACTTTGTGATTTCTCACTAAGTACTCCATTTTCAACCAGAGCCTCTGGATCTAAAGACTAGAGCTTCTGGATTCCAATCCTTTAAGACCAGAGCCTCTTTGGTCCCAAAATTGGTCTCCCTCATTCTTTCATACATTACTTAGTCATATTTCATCATTCATGAAACCATAGCCTCTGGTTCCAAAGATCAGAGCTTCTGGTTTCCAATTCCTTTGCGACCCGAGCCCCTCTGGCCCAAATTGGACTTCTCAATCATCTTATCATCACAATTTTTCATCATTTTTGCATCCCCTTCTCAACCAGAGCCTCTGGTTATAAAGACCAGAGCTTATGGATTCGAAGTCTTTGGAACCAGAGCCCTCTGGTTCCAAAGGCCCGTCTTTTTTCATATCCATTAACATCATCTTAACCATATTTCATATATTTTTGCACCATCTTTCACAACCAGAGCCTCTGGTTGTATAGTCCAGAGCCTCTGGTCATCCCCTTCACCCCCCTTATTCATTCTAGGGGGAGTTTTTAACTCATTGCACAACCCTATGCATCATTTGAGGGGAGTTTTGCATTCATCATCAAGCATCCATATTCCACAAAGTTTGCATTTTCCCACCCAGAGCCTCTGGATAACAAAAATGCTATATCAAGGATGAATCATCCCTTGCATTCAACAAGAGCTCCTCTGGTCCTATGTTAAGGGCATGTTTTTCCATCCAAGGGTTTTCTATGCTTAACTAGAGCCTCTGGTTTGTCTATCCAGAGTCTCTATTTCATAAAACCCAACATCACATCGATGAATAAGTTCATCATTCATAACCAGAGCCCTCTGGTTCCCCTCCAAATGTCATGACCAACCAGAGCACCTCCGGTTCCATGACAACTCCATTTTTCCCAAATAAAACTCATCTTTAATTGAAAACCTTTTTAAGATTATACAAAAATGGAGCTTTTGTGACTAAAAACTATACAATATGGGTTTTTAGAAGACCAAAACTTCGTAATTAGTATTTATCTTCCAATTACATGGAATTAAAATTTTTTTTTTTGGGATTATATTCTTGGGAAGTTATCCTTTGGGATAGTTATTATTCTTTTTTAATTATCCCTAATCACCCAAACGTCATCCACATGTCTGACACATCAAACGGCATGTTCCCTAGACACCCCTCCATATTACCCTTCCACCCACCCCAATTTGACATGTGTCCACCTGCATTTATGACACTATGCAGGTTTACGGCCCACGATCACCATCACCACTACCATTTCACCAAACGTCACTTTCCACAATCATTACCATTTAAATAATTTTCTTCAAACCATACCCTTTCCACTTCCCCACCTATATAAGCCCATCTTCCCCACCAATTTCTTCTTTACGCAAACACAACCTTCAAAGAACCTAAGACGAACCTGCAAACAAACATGCAACTTCTTCTCATTTCTAACAATGGTTTCCTCCGCATCTCACGAATCTCACAACAACGATAGCCATGTTCAGTCGACCACCGCTGACAGCCGAGCACTAGTTTTCTTGCCCATCAAACCCAACAACCATGCTATCAACCTTCGCACAAACCTGCTTGAAGACAGGTTCACCATCATGATCGAGTTCTTTCAGAACTGTATTCTCCAACCAGCCCTCAACCTTTCTGACAATGGGGTGCCGTTGAAGTACATGTAACAGTATTGGCAGACCTGCGAGTTCTTCCCGGAGAACCATGGTATCATGGGGGACATTGATGTCCCAAATGACATGGTTTGCTTGGTGAAGATTTCCCGTGCCAAGGTTTTAAAGGTCCTATGTATCCCAACTAGACAGGAGCTCAATATCGAACACTACGTCGAGCCATCTACCAGTTCAGACATCCTTCATTTCTATAAGATGCTGGGTTACAACCGTGACCTTCGTAATGCATCGGACTTCAAGAGGAAATTCTTGCCTCCAATATGGAACATGTTTTTTTCGATCCTCAACTGAGCCCTTACTTGCAAGCTCGGAAGAATGGATCAAGGGGACATCAACATCATGACCATCATGTATGGTCTCTTCTTCAACCTACCGCTGGATTACGTACTCCTCGTCTACAATGAAATCCATGCAGCGGTCATCAAGATGTGCAAACTCATGGCCGCAGGAAAGCCACTATCCTCTGTCCTCTTCCCGCGTTTTGTTGCTCTGTTCATAAGGGACAATCTACCCAGTGAAGAACCGTTCACACCACAATACCTCATGAACGGACATCGATCAACCATCTCTAAGGATGGTTACACAACAGAAAGGCCCATCTCAAGGGCAATGCTTGGCATCATTCTAGAGACGTCTGAGATACGTAGGAAATATGAACGCTCCCTGTTGTACTGAGAACCAAGGGCAGCAACCCCAGAGCAAATAGAGCCTTCCCATGATGTAAGCGAGGGAGCGTAGGAGTCGTCTTCATCGAATGATGAAGATGATGATGATGACACTCCTCACGCATGCCCCGGCCCAATAAACACAACTCTCCCATCCACCTCCCAAAAGGCAACCAGATCTGCTACCCCTGGCGATCAAAGCCAAAGGGGTATTGAACAAGGAAGGCCCAGTCCAATCCAAACCCAAACCAGCCATCCAGAGGCCAATCTTCAGGCCTCTAGAAATGATATTGCCGAGGAGCCACATCATCCATCGCCTCTCTCCCAACAGGGAGGCAATGAAGAAATAAGAGCTACATCGCCTCATAGCTCGCCACAACCCACCACACAACCAGAAGCATGTGTTGCTTCTGATATTGAAGCTCCCATAGATCATTCAGAGTGATCTCATATTCGTGCACCATCCCCTTCGATACTTGATCTGGCGAAGGGGAACACATATCTACTTCTCTTACTCGACCTCTAAAGCCGAGGAAGAAGAGATTGATGTCGAAACATCAAGAGATAGCTCCTCATTAGAGGGCTATCGAGGACATGATGGAAGTCCTTCAGTGCCCACCTTCACACAAGGCAATGAGGGCGCCTCTGGAACTGAGGCACAACATGCATCATCCGTTGCTGCAGAGGTTACCCCTGATCTAGTCACAAAGGCAGAATTCCAAGCCTTTGTCGACTCGACTCAGCGGTCCTTAGATGACCATAAACTCACTTTAGCGAGGATTGTCGAATCCACCCCCTCCATCGACCTTACACCCATTCGACAATCCCTTGTCTCCCTTGAATCCCATGGCAAAGACAAAACCACCCGCATCCAAATGCTTCAACAAACCATCCAACAACAACACAACGCCGCATCCACCTTCTCCACCATTCAAAACCAAACCATGATGAACACCCTTGCCACCCTCACGGCCTAGGCAACTGCGACTGATGAGGCCATAGCCTCCATCACCATGCAACTCAATACAATAAACACTACCCTCACCACACTCCCAGCCACCATATTTGCCCAAATACCTCAACCAACCCCTCCAACCCCATCATTCGATGAAGCCATCGCCTTCATCACTACCCAAATAAAGACCATCAACACTACCCTTTACTCACTTCCAGCCACCATCCTTTCTCAAATACCTCAAACAACCCCACCTCCACCTCCCTCTGTAGCTCCATCGTTCGATGAAGCCTTCACCTCCTTTGCAGCAGAGGTGAAAAATATGATCACTTCCATCACCATCCCACCAACAGCAACCACCTCAACATCCATCCCTCCGTCAACCTCAACACCCCACACCACCCCAGATAACTATGCCACCAGAGCCGACATGAAGGCTCTCTCCAAGGCACTTATCTCCTTGTTCAACGAGATAAGTGCAAAGTTCGCAGCCGGAGCTGTTGGGACACCCAATGCGTTGAAGAAGTCTCTCCTCCAATAGCAAGATCGGACAAACTCTCTTCTTTGCACATTGGAGCAACGGTGAAACAAAGAGTGAGTGCATACGCTTGTCGAACACATAAGGCGATGGAAGAAGAAGAGGAGTAGAGCCTCCTGCTCATCTAGCCACCCGCTAAAGAGGCCAAGGCATGAGGATCCTGACCAAGATGATCATGGTCTTGGTCCTCATGAGGGGGAGACCTTGGCTGCTCAACCGATGGAATCCGTTGCACCACGATCACCACTTCACAAAGCAACCCAACTTCCACATACCAAGGAACCCAAGCTAGGGAACCAGAGGCTCAGGCCCCTTAAGATGTACACAATGTACATGTTCGCATAGCTAGCACCCAAGAACCTATAACCAAACCAATGAGTTCTCACCAATTGAGATGAGTTCTACATCCGATGAAAACCTATCTACCCCTCAACCAGAAACTAACCTACCCTTTACTCCATCACCAACACCTCCTCACATAGAACCTTCCATCGACCTACCCATTCAATAAGAACCCATCATCACCCAACCTACCTTACCTCATCAACCACCAACCCAAACAGAACCCATCCAACCAGAAACAACCCAACTAGAGCCTATTGAACCAGGAATACCCCAAATAGAGCCAACCCAACCTAATCCAACGCAACTGAAACCCATTCCATCACCTGAACCCTCAACCCATACACAACCCTTAACCCAAATATAACCCATCACCCAAAATCAACCACCCATCACCCAACCATCGCAGGTGCTAGCAGACATCCCTTCCTCATCGAGGAATCCTCCTCAAGGCGTAGTCAATGAAATCATTGCAAATTTGGAGACGCTAAGAAGACGTCTAGAGATGCCACCAAGGAAACCAGTGATGATGGAGAATATCCATCGGTACTTGTATCACGATCGCATTGAAAGTTTGGTACTCAATCCTCCCATGCTATCACCAGAGTCGATGAACCTCTTGCACCATAGGTTTGTAAGACAGACGACCTCTCCACCATTGCCCGTCTTCTCAAACGAAGGAATCAAGACGGTTCTGACCATCAAAATGAGGACCTTCACTAAGAGAGTTATCAAATACATCGAGTACACCGTGGAGCAAGCTCATGGACAGATCAGCGTCCTCAATGAGAATGACTTGATCAATCTCACTCCATGGGACTTGATTGATCTATATGGACACAAGGCTCAGCGACAGGATCAAGGAATTAGATATGGGATGGCAAATGGAGCGATGGTTCAAGCGATGGAGACTTCGGTGAAGCACAGAGCAAAGAGCGACTTTCAAATTGCTCAATCTAGGCATCGAAAGACTATCATACACTCTTCTATACGAAGACTTTCCAGGCCTGCAGGAGAAGAGATCTGCCTCAGTCTTAACTCAACCAGAGCTCAGATTAGTGTTTAAAAATGAGTTTGGGGTGAAGAAATTTTTTAGACTGACTGAATCCTTCAAGTATTCAAGTTCAACACTTGAATGGTTTTAGAAGGTCATTAGAGACAGATTGGGCAGACCTCATGTGCCGATGAGAGAGGGTCAACAACTTATTCATGAGATCTCAACAGTCATTCGATTCAGAGGACTGTTGATGTGCTTTTGGGAAATAACACAAGGAGATCATGAATGAAGTATTTTGTTTTGTATTGTAATGTCTTTTTGTTCCGTTACTTGTAAGAATTCATCCATCACAGTCCAATGAAATGTTTTTGGGAAAGGATTTTTTTCTTTTACCTTAGCCTCTGTCTTTCACTTATGCTCTGAATCTTCATAGATTAGCTTATATTTGTTCTTTCATTACTTAGGGGGAGATTGTTAGACCCCATAATTCTTATTTGTAAAAGTAATGAAAAACAAGTGTGAAGGACCAGAAGGCCAATGGAAGACTACCAGACAAAATGACTAAGTGTTCAATACAACCAGAAGGCCGATGAAGCGACTAGATATGCAATGAATCGAGCATCTTCATAACCCCTTCGGTTACCAACACTTGGATTCTTATACAACAGTTCAACCAGAGGCATACGATGAAGATATCAAGATATGGTTGAATAACGTTCCATAGAAGACAGCTGGAGATGACGAATCGACAAAATGAATTCTACAAAGTTTTATCTTGTTTTATTTATTATCCATGCCTAGATAAGCTTTATATTTCCTAGAAGATTTGCTAGATATTATCTCTAGATAGTTATCTCCATATTTAGCTTTCTAGTATAAATAGGTGTTAAGCCTATTGTAATCGATTAACACTTTTCACAATCATTTGGAATAAAGTGAATCTTCCGGCACTCAAGTATATTCTTTGAATATTCATGTTTTGTTCTTGAGTGTTTGTCATTTTATTTATTCACACGACATAATTAGGTTATTCTTAACTTAATTATTAGTGTTATTGAGAGATCTAGGATCAACACAGACTCATTCTCATAGCCACAGCCCTGATCGTACCACTCTTCTCTTTTCGGCTCAAGGCATCTGCTACCACATTAGCTTTTCCCGATGGTAAAGGATTTCACAATCATAATCATTTACCAACTCAATCCATCATCGTTGTCGTATGTTTAGCTCCTTTAAATTGAATAAATGTTGGAGACTTTTATGATCTATGAAGATCTGACACTTAGTCCCCAACAAATAGTGCCTCCAAATCTTCAGAGCAAAAACTATAGCTGCAAGTTCCATGTCGTGTGTTGGGTATTGTTTCTCATGATCTTTCAGCTGTCTAGATACATAAGCAATTACTTTTCCCCTCTGCATCAGAACACAACCCAGACCCAGCTTCGAAGCATCACTGTAGACCATGAAATCTTCTGATCCTTCTAGTAGAGACAAAACTGGAGCACTGCGTAGACGATCTGTTATAACCAGGTTTCAGACAGCCTGGGTTGAGGTAACCTATACGTGATTATTATTTGAAATTTTGTGATAACATGCATGGTAATTAATTAAATGCATGAGTGGTGTGCATATATGTGAAGAAAGTGTTATGATGTATATATAAATTATACGTGCATGTATGTAATGTGAAGCATGTGGGAGGTTTTGATTATTTTAATATGTGAAGATGTAATATCTTCATTGTGAAGCAAAGATAATTTCAAAATAATATCTTCCACCACCTACAATGATTTTTTTTATAAATAAAATAGTATACATCGCCTTGTGAATATATAAATATGGAAATAAAGGGATAAGATTCTATCTTATCACTTTAATTGAGAAGAAACCTGTGGAGAGAAAGAAAGAATGTTGTGGCGGTGAGAAGGGTTCTTGAAGAAAAGTATTGTTCAAAATTGTTTGAAGATCTTGTGATTTGCTATGTGTTTAACTTGCAGAATCTGTGATTTTAAGGTGAGTTTTGGTTAACTAAAACGTTTATATCTGTAGTTATATAAACCGTTGGGTTTTGAGAATTTGCGATTTAGAAATAGTTTGGTAAAACTGTTTTCTAACAGTTTAAACATAGTGGTTATGATTTTTTTTTTTGAGTTTCAAATTGTTTGGGAAGATGAAACAGTAATTGTGCTTTAAAATAGTTTTGGAAAATGATATTCTGTTTTAAAGGTTTTAAAAGAAATTTGATATATGGAAAACTATGAAAGAATAGATTGTTCTTGAGTTTGAAGGTTTTGATGAATAAACTGTTTTTGGAAATCATTATTGGTTGAAAACTATAGAGAACAACTCATCAAGACGGTTGTGAATTCAATATGTCTTCATTTGGGATTAATCTATAGATTTTATGGATAAAACTATGGAGGATGTTTCATCAAAACGATTGTGACTTCGGTCTATCTTCGTTTGGAACTAATCCATAGATTTTGATGAGGAAATAAGGGTGGCATATCAAGGAGAGGTGTACCTTTGCATATAAGGGTGGCAATTGTGTGTGGTTATTATAGCTCTTGTTATTATGTCTTTTAAGAATATAATAGATTTGAGTTCTTGCTTCTTTGTGATTTGAGGACTCAGAGATATTGTTTTTATTAGAAATTATAGTATTGATGTTATTGAGAAGGGAAAAAACTTGGCATATGGCCATTGGTTTTGGATAAATTTGTTTCTGATCAAAGTGGTTAAGTTTAGAGGAACCAGAGAGGCTCTGGTCGTTCCTTGAAAGGAACCAGAGGGGCTCTTGTTGGACCGGAGGCTATGTATCTATAGATAAGAGCTTCTGTGTAAAAATCATATTTTTAGAGTTTTCAAGAAAGGATTTATACTTGGGAAGTTTCTTACAAGTAAGACATACCAGAGAAGCTTTTGTTGGTCTTGCATTTTGAAACTAGAAGCTCTGGTTGGCCTATGCGGGTTGGACCAGAAGCCCTAGTTGGTCTTGCATTTTGAAACCAGAAGCTCTGGTTGGCCTACGCGGGTTACACCAGAAGCTCTAGTTGAGTCTTGCGATTTGAGCCAGAAGCTCTGGCTAGTAGAACCAGAGCTCTGATCATACAAGATCTTTTAAAAAATGTGTTTTTATCTAAGGAAAAACAATTTTATTATCTATGAGATTGATCTATGAATTACTTGAGAATTTCCACTAATTAAGAGGCTCTTGTTGGCTTAACCAGAAGCTCTGGTAGAGGAACCAGAGGAGCTCTGGTCCTCTTGTTTGTTGAAATATTTTCTAAGTCTGTCTATGGAACCAGAGGTACGATGCACTCAAACAAAATGTGGATTTACATGTTGAGATGTGAAATGATTTTATTTGAAAAAACGTTTTGATGGTCATCACCCTGCAACTACATGGAAAAAAAGGAAATCTCACTAAACCTCTATGTCTAACCCTCAATTTTGTGTTTTCATATATGTGTTGCAGGAAATGCATATTATAATGATAGTAAAGGAAAAGGGAAAATGTGAATTATTTCCCTATGTGCTTAGCTTTATGAAGATCATATTTGGTTGTGTTTTGGAGAATAGATATTATGGATAAAAGAGCATGTATTTTGGAATTTTCGAGTTGTGTATTTTGTATCGTAGACTCTTGTATTATGGACCTTTGTGGGCTTAAACATGTATTCTATGAATGAAATATGTATTATATGCAACCTGAGTTTTGGGGGTGTTCCAAGTTGGTATCAGAGCCTGAGTTTAAGGGATTTAGGTATTCACATGCATGATGCCTAGACTTAAAATGTTTCATTGCATATTAGGGTCCCAGACATAGTTAGCACCTTTGGAATAAATATGATAAGTTAATAGATCAGTGTATAAGGTATTTCCGGATTACATCTGGCCAATGTAATTTTGAATCTACAGGTACATAACTGAACTTGGACACTTCATTATATTTGGGAATGTGAAAATGTGTTTATAAACTTTGAGATCTACATATGACTAGTAGATCCAGAAGGTCTAAAAGGATCACCTGCCCCAATCCCAATGAAGAAGAGAATTCTCCTATTCTTGCCCCTACTAGTACATCTGAGGGCAGAGGCAGACGTAGAGGTAGAGGCCAAAGTAGAGGGCAGACCAAAGCAAGAGTTATCCAGGCAGATGTCAATACAGATCAAGGAGAATCAAATTCTGAGAATATGAACCAGGAACAGATGTCTTAACCAGAATATATGACTAGAGACATGCTGGCTGAAGAAATGGGAAAGCTAAGGGAAACCTTGACTACCATTATGGGGATTCCTTGTGATAATCGGATCTTGGTTATCACCTGAAGTAATTAATACGTGATTACTTGTTATATGATTACGTGTTAGTATGATATATTATTATATTTGATCAAGTGAGTGTGTGAATATGCATGAGTTTAATTAACATAAACATGCATGCTTGGTGGATAAAATGAAATGCATATGTAATATATGTATATATATATATATGCATGAATGAATGTAATATATGTGTGTATGCATGAAGTAGTATGCATACGTGTGGTCATGCATAAAGGGGCGGTTTAGCCGCTTTCCTATTTTGGGAAAGGGTATATACATGAGGGAATGGTCTTCTTATGTTTTTCTTGCCATTTTAAAAGAAGAGTGTGCGGTTTAAAGAAGTAGAGTTGATCGGATTGCCTTTTAGTTGAAATTCAAGGAGTTGGTTTTCAAAAGTATTCAAGGTGAGTGGTTAAAATGTTTTTAAAATCTCTTTGAATTGCATAATTGTTTGTATTGTCCGGATTGATAAATCGGACAAGTGGAATTTGTGTTGTCCGGATTGGTTAAATCGGCCCAGGCTTGACCGGAGATAAAGTCCGGCCAAGTCTATGTTAATAGGAGTTGTGCATTAACTTATGTATTGTTCATATAATCCTCATTTTAATACTATTTTAAAAAGAATGGGAAATTTTGATAAAGATGATTCAAATTGATGATATTCCCTTAGAACATTTATGGTTGCAGTATGTTCTAAGTTGAATTGTTTTGTGAAATGTTTTGATGCGGAAATAAGAGTGGCATATCAAGGAGAGGTGTACCATGGGATAAGGGTGGCATATCAAGGAGAGATGTACCATTGGATAAGGGTGGCATATCAAGGAGAGGTGTACTTTTGGATATAAGGGTGGCATTTGTACGTGTGGTGTGTAATGTGACTCTTACTATTATATCCTTTAAGATTACTATGATTTGGAATCTTTATTTCTTTGTGATTTAAAGATTTAGTACAGAGTTCTTATTGGAAAATTGTAGTTTGGATGTTATTGAGAAGGAAATGACAAGTTTTGGCCTGAGACTTTAATAACCTTGTTTTAATTTAAAAGGTTTCAAAGTGGCATTATATGAAACCTGGTTTGTTCAAACCTATGTGGATTTGGAGTACATTACTTGAATAACTGAATGCTTGACTTTGAAAAGTGAAAAGGTACTGATAATATGTTGTACTTGTTCATATCTTTGTCTTATATATGAAAAGTTGTTTTACAAAAGTTTTGGTGATTCTCACCCTGCAATGACATAAAAAGGGAACTCACTAGACCTTTCGGTCTACCCCTAGTTTTGTGATTTTAAATATGTATTGCAGGAGGAGCAGAGGGTAAGGGGAAGGGGAAAATATGATATTTTCCTATATGCATATCTGCTGAAAAATTTGTCTATGATATGTATAGTTTTGTTTGATAAACATTGATTACTACAAGAAGTGTATTTTGAATTTTGGACCATGTATTCTGTAATGGTAAATTCTTGTACTAAGGGACCTATGTGGTGTATATACATGTATTTCTTGTGTATGAAGTATGTGCTACATGCAATGTGTGGAATGTGGTCTTATAGAAAGTGGTATTAGAGCCTTAGTTTAAAAGATTTAAGTATTTAACATCATGATACCTAGACTTAAACTATTTCATTGCATGTTAAGGGTCCTGGACATAGTTAGCACCATTGGAAATAAATATGATGAGTTGAAAGAACAGTGTGTAAGGTAAATTTTAATTACATCTGGCCAATGTAATTATGAATTTACAGGTACATAACTGAACTTGAATACTTTATTATAATTGGGAATGTGAATACGTGATTACTAACACTACAATCTACAGATGTCTAGCCGAACACGAAGATCTGAAAGAATTGCTCGTCCTGAGTCTGAGAAAGAGAGGAATCACCTGCTAATCTTCCGAAAAGTAATTCTGGTAATAGAGGTTGGGGGAAACCCAAAGGAAGAGGCAGAGTGAGAAGTCAGTCACAGGGAAGGGGTCGGCTGAAGTACATTCTTAGCATGAAAAATTCCATTCTTAGAATGTTCAGGAGGAACCAGCACCACACCCAGAATATATAACCAGAGATATGTTGGCGGAAGAAATGGGAAAGTTAAGGGAAACCTTGACGTCTATTATAGGAATACCGGCTATAGTGGAAACGGAAAGAGTGGAAGTTCATCCCTCTGTTCCGATTACTCATAACAAGGAAGGAGATATCAAAATGTTTCTGATCTGTAAACCACCAACCTTTTCTGAGGAGAGAGATCCGGTGAAAGCTATTGTTAAGATTGAAAATCAGTGATAGATTGTATTCGTCTTGAAAGTTAATTTTGTCAAAATTGTATAAAAGTCATCGTGTTTGAATTTCTTGTAGTTTGACTTTTTACTTTGAAGGGTTCAATCTTTGACCCTATATATAGATTTGTTTAGTGTAAATCTTGTAGAAGAGCTCATATTGTAATATCATTTTACGTAATAGAGTTTGACCAGATTTGTGAAGTTTGACATTTTCTCTCAACTCTCTCAAGATCTTGAATGTTCATATCTTGAATATGCCATGGATTTTTGTAAGAAGTTTGAAGATTGATTAAAGTGGGAACAACAATTGGTATCAGAGCAGGCTTGCAAGAAATTAGAGAAGAAATCAACACTTTTTGAAGGATTTTTCGAAGATATTTTTCTGAATTTTTTTCTTGTTCTTCATCTTGTTCTTATTTTCTTTGGAGTTTGATCCAATTTTTTTGAAAAATATTGTGTTTTTTGTGTTAAAATTTGATCAAATTGTTCATAATCGAATTGTGAATCTTTGTTATATACAAAGTTTTGTGATTTGATCATTGCATTTCAAGTTTTATTCAGTTTTAGTTGTTTTAAGAACAATTCTTATTTTCTTTTTCAAAAAAACACATATTTTTTTTAAAATATTAGCGAGATAAGTTGTGTTCTACAAGTTTTATTGATATTGGTATATTAATGATTAATTTATCATTTTTAATTCATTTAATATATTTATTAAATAGCATGTAAAACATCTAAATATTAAAATTAAAAATACAGTGTTTAATAAGAACTAGTAGATGCTATAATAAAATAATTTTGAAAGTACAATGATGTAGTAAGAAAGTCACATCACTATAGTACATGTGGATAACCTACGTGGACAATGAAATGGCATGAAAAGCTGATATAATGGGTAAATTTAAATCAAAAGGTTACCCAATGCTATAATGGGTAAATTTTTCAAAATACAATGTCTTAATAAAAAATAGTTTGAAAATACATTGATGTAATAAAAAAAATTTGAAAGTACAATCACTACCAAACTGAACCTCTTTTCCGGCAGACAAATCCGTCGGAAATCCGCCAGAAATTGGGTTTTCTGAGTTTTCCGTTGAGTTTTCCGGTGATTCATTTTTTCGAGTTTTCATTTTTCCGTTGATTCATTTTTCCGTTGAGTTTTCCGTTGAGTTTTCCGGCGGATGCTTTATTTTTATGACGGATTTCGACCGCCGAAAACCTCTAGCCGGCTTAATTAAGAAAATTTGATTTTACTTAATAAAAAAATTAAGAAAAATTTTAAAATAGAATTTTAGTTTACCGGCGGATCTTTCCGCCGGAAATCCGCCAAAGTTTTTTCTCGCCGGAAAAATATTTTAATCAAATAAGATTTTCAAAAAGAAATTAAAATTTTACCCGCGGATTTGTACGCTGGAAATCCGCCGGTTTTGTTAATTTTTTTTAATATTTATTTAAATATTTATTTAGTTTTAAATATTATTAAAAAGTTACAATATTACTGGTGGATATATCTGTTGGAATAAAAAAATTATTTTTTGTTTATTCTTTCAATAAATATTTAAAACCTGTAAATCTGTAAAAGTATGGATAAAACTAAAAAATTAAAATGCAACCAAATATCATACATTAAACTAAACAATTGTTACAAAACATATACAATTTAAAGTATCACAAAATGTTATAAACAAACGATATTCAATTAGATGGCGGTGGGAATTGTGATTGACGGAGTTCGTTAAACATAGCAGCCATATCATTCATTTGTTTCAGAAGTTGCTCATCCACCGTCTGTCGACGTTGATTTTCTTCTTGTAAATTCTGAACTTGGGCCTCTAAGTTTACAATTTTCTATAAAATAAATAAAACGTTATAATATTTAATATGAATTATAAACTAAGTCGATAAACATCATCAAAAGTAAAAAGACACATACCCGTTGGTCCGAAGACGATGAACCAGCTTCCGTGTAGTTCCCGGTCAAGACACAATTAGGATCTTGGTTGTACCCAAACCCAAATAGACGACCTTTTTTGCTTCCCCCAACCGCTTGCTCCCACAGCTCTTTATCAACTAAGGGATAGGTAGAGGGATCATCGTTGTATCTTTGGCTAAGACCCGTTGAATACTCATCCTATATATAGTTTAAAAAAGATTGCAAGTCAATTTTGACAGCATGACGGCTGTAAATGGGACGTTTCCAGGCAAAATAATAGTGATAGATACGAAAATTGTATCCAAAACAATCCTAATGTTTGCCCAACAATTGGCAACCCAAACTAAAGCATGATATATACGTAATTTCTAACGTAAGCAATCCAAATGTTTGCCCAATAAATGGCAACCCAAACTAAATAATGATATATATATACACGTAATTTCTAACTTAAGCAATTATAATGCCCAACAAATGGCAACCCAAACTAAATAATGATTTATACGTAATTTCTAACTTAAAC
>NW_020202751.1:20732-26459 GCF_001531365.2 Cynara cardunculus var. scolymus
TTCTTGTGTGTAATCGAATAATTCTACAACGGTCGGGGGCACACCATCTTTTGCTCGTGTCTACAAAGGTCAAATTATACAAACATGTGTTAATTATAACATATTAAAAATCAAGCTACTAAATTAATGGGTTTTAGGTTCTACCAGACGAGCACCATGGTACGAAAATGGTATCGATCCACCGGTGTGTAGCGAAACTTGGCTATCACGGTTCTCACGCGCCACAACGAAAACAGCCTTTCAATTATCACTGTTCCAACGATCGACCACCTGGACCCACACATCTGAAGATATCCAGCTAAGGGGAAATTCTTCAACACACTCATATCCCGGTGGGGGTCCGTTTCATCGTACTGAGGATACTCATTCATTCTTGGTTTTTTTTTTCCTAGCTTTCTTTCTCGCGACACTCATGTTATCATTATACGGCTTGGCTGACTTTCTCTCACATATCTCCAAGATCTGGGCGTCCAAAGCCGGATCCCAAGTATAATAGCCCTGTACGTAAAAGTTTAGGCAATTATTAGGTTCAATACATAAATTATAATAGGTTGAATATATAACATAAACCTGAAACCGCTCCCACATTCGGCGTCTTACGTCCTTTGAGAATTTTTCCCAACTGGTCCATGGGCCGTCAAGCAGCTCTCGGTTGATCATGGTGATCCGCCGGATCACTTTGGTGTCATTGAAAGTATATAATGACGAATTGAATTAGCATCAATACAAATAATATATTTTTATCAATTAAAAGATGTAAATGTATTTACTCTTTGCCGCGGATGCCAATAACCGCCCGCTGTTGTGGAAGCGGCTCCGGAGCAGCACTATCACGACCAGACTCAATATCCTCCGGGTGTCCAAAGCGGTACTAGAGCCTCTACCTATACCGTGAGTAGGTGTACTACCATTAGCTCTACCGATAATCCGAGTACGAGGCATTATCGATTTTCTACAAAGTAACGTCAGAAAACATACAACAATAATTCAAGTATATAGTAACTATTCCACACAATTGAAAATGTCTAACAATGGTTTACTAATTAAGATTTAAAACTGGAAATAATAAAATTTTAAAACAACTACACAAAGTTTACTAAGACTAAAATTTACAAATGAAGTCTAATCATTTGATGAGTGATCAGACAAGTTAAGTTTTTCATCCTCAGAGTCACTATCCGTGTATTGGAACTCATCTTCTTCGTCACTACTCTCATCAACATGCCAGTTGTCGCGATAATCGTTGGCAACTTCTATGTCGTCTTCTCCTATGACAAGCTGGATTGGTTCTTGAACATCTTCATTTCCCTCATGTTGGGTTATTCGTTCATTTTCCTGGAAAAACTGTTTATCGTCTATATTTTCATCATCCGACCGGACTTCAGGGGTACTCGATGCTAAGTCATAGACCCCTCTTGGCTTTGTCTTCACCACAGACTACCAATCTTTTAATAAGTTCGATGGATATGGTACATAATAGACTTGTTCAGCTTGTGATGCTAGGATGAACGGGTTGTCTGAACGAAGTCGTGATCTATGTTTGACGTCTACGAGATTATGTTTTGGGTCAACTTGGACGTTGTTAACTGTATCAAACCATGTGCATCTGAATAGTGGGACAACACAACGACCGAGCTCATACCCATGATATTCTATATCGAGGACTTCATCCAACAAGCCATAGTAGTCGGCCTCGGAATCTGAGTAACAAGACCCTCTYACGYATACTCCACTATTATGTRTGGTRCGATTTCTACCATGAGTTAGCGTGTGGAACTTGTAACTGTTTACGAATAACCCTGGTGTGTCCAAACCGTACGTAACGGTTTGTATGCCAAAATCCTAAGATATGAAGCAGGGTCTGACCGAGACATAACCTACAATCATGTAATTTGTAATATTTTATTTACATATAAATAATGATGAATTAAAGTTAATATGTATACACTTACGTGGGTATGAAACCATCTAGCAAAGTGATATCCCCTACGTTTGTCGAGACCCGCGTCATCAATATATGACTCTCTATTTAGGACCTCCGTATTCAAGATATCTATGAACGGAAAAACTTCTTCACAATTCAGTAAAATGTAGCTTCATCCGATAGATTAACATGCGTTCCACCTTTATTAAATAATCCTCGACATGGAGTTTTAAATATACTTAATCATCGGTCTGAAGACGAACAATCGGGAGCAAAATTTCAAGGCTCATGGTTAAGACGTGTCTCTACCGTTGTTCCAAAATACAACGAACAATAGATAGATAGTTCATTAACCAAATATGCTTCTACAATTGACCCTTCTACCCTTGATCTGTTTCTCACTGTCCTTTTCAACGACCCTAGATGTCTCTCATAGAGATACATTTATTGATATTGAACCGGACCTCCAACTATTGCCTCACGTGCCAAATGTACCACAAGGTGTTCCATTGAATCAAAGAATCCCAGTGGGAAGACTCTTTCCAACTTGCAGATAGTTTTCACTATACTTATCTGTAATTGAAGCAAGTCATCAATGTGTAACACCTTTGAGCATATTGCACGAAAGAATGTGCACAACTCAGTGATAGCATCCTATATTGGAGACGGTACCATCCCTTTTATAGAATGAGGTAGCAGTCTTTGCATGAACACATGACAATCATGACTTTTTTAGCCATAAAAACTACAATCTTCGACGTTTACTAATGCACCTAGGTTAGAAGCATAGCCGTCTAGGAATTTCAGCTTCTTCAACCATTCACACACCTTTCCTACTTTCTTTTTGTTCAATGAGTAGGAAGCTTTTGGTTTAAATATTTTATTTCATTCCTCCCTCATATGCAACTCCGGTCGAGTGCAGTATTCTTCAATGTCTTTCCTTACTTTTACGTTGTCCTTCGATTTTGGGGTGTCCATGATGGTGTGAAAGATATTGTCAAACACATTCTTTTCAATGTGCATTACATCAAGGTTGTGTCGGATCAACAAAGTGTGCCAATATGGTAGCTCCCAGAAAATGTTCTTCTTTACCCAATTGTGGGTTACTCCAAAACCCACAGGCTTCCTATATTGCCTTGAACCGTGTGGGACTCCATCATAGACCGTAGGAAGGCTATAAACTTGTGCCTATATTTGTTCCCTAGTTAGAAGAGGGGGTGGACCAGCTTTTTCGACATGTCCAACACGAAATTGGTTCCTATCACGCCTGAACGAGTGTCTGATTGGTAGAAACTTGCGATGACAGTCAAACCAACACGACTTMCCTCTGCTTCGCAACTGGAATGCACATGCATTACCCATGCAWTATGGGCAAGCTAACTTGCCATGCGTGCTCCAACCAGACAGCATGGCATAAGCAGGGAAGTCACCAACCGTCCACAACAATACGGCCATAATTGTGAAATTAGTTCGTCGATGAGCATCATAGGTAACGACACCGTCAAAGAATAACATCTTCAACTCGTCGATCAAGGGCCGAAGAAACACATCCAAGTTCTACCCAGGGCTCTTCTTGCCAGGAATCAGCAAAACCAAGTGGACGTTCCAGTCTTTGATGCACATCCAAGGTGGTAGATTGTAGTTTGTAAGAAAAACATGCCATAATGAGTATGGATTTGAGTTGGAGTTATTGGGATTGAAACCATCTATACATAATCCCAAAAACGAACATTTCCAATCTCTTGACCAAAATCGGGATGCATCCTATCAAAATGTTTCCAAGCCTCCCCATCACTCGGATGTACCATCTTTYCYGTCTCGGTTTGATGATCATGGTGCCAAGTCATCTCCTTTGCTATTTCTTACACAAATACCACCGTTGTAATCTGGGTGTAATTGGCAAATACGTCAACACCAAATTAGACACATTATTGTTTCGGCAGGTTGTCTTGTAACGAGACTCCCCACATACTACATAACTGTTATGATCAGCAAATTCCTTATAAAATAACATGCAATGGTTCTTGCAAGCATGTATCTTTTCTTTCGGAAGACCAAGCTCCTTTAACATCTTCTTTGTCTCGTAAAAGCTACCAAMCAGTTGTTCACCGTCAGGTAGCATTTCTTTTACCATAGTAAGGTTACRATTGAAGGTTGTCTCTGGYACATTGCAATCTGCCTTCCAATTCAAAAACCTTGCCGCTGCCTGTAACTTTGAAAAYCTCTGGCATCCMTCCCACAACGGCTCGTCTGCAGCTTGTAAYATATCATAGAAACGTTGTGCGTGTTGATTTGGTTCTTGCTCGTCCCACGTACGTGATGTACCGGGAACATTTTGATCCATGRCCATTTGTTCAACACCATCAAACTCATTGTAATCTCGTCCACTATTGTTTGTTGTGGTTGTTGAAGTTCAGGTTCTAATTCACCGTGTGTATACCAGTGACTATAATTTGTTATGAATCCTTTTCGTAACAAGTCTATATGAATCTTGTCTCTATTTTTGAACTTTTGAAGTTGACACTTCTTACAAGGACATCTTGCCGTAGGTCGTTCATTAGAGAAAGCAAAATCCAAAAATCCAACTACTTCCACTTATAAAACTGGATTTATAGTCTCGTTCCTATTTGTTCACTTATATATCCATCCTCTATCAGCATTAGTCGACATAACTACAAATTTACGAAATTATGTGTCAGTTTAATTAGTTGTTATATGTAAAATATACCTCAATTTTGTTTATAAATACAAGTCTTAACGTTTGCCCAACAATTGGCAACCCATCTCTAACGTAAAATATATCTCTGTTTCGTTTAAAAATACAAGTCCTAACGTTTGCCCAACAATTGGCAACCCATTTCTAATGTTAAATAGACCACAATTTCGTTTATAAATACAAGTCCTAACGTTTACCCAACAATTGGCAATCCATTTCTAGCATAAATATATATGTCTATTTCGTTTATAAATACAAGTCCTAACTTTTGCCCAACAATTGACAACCCATTTCTAACATAAATATATATGGCAAATTCGTTTAAAAAAACGAGTCTTAACGTTTGCCCAACAATTGGCAACCCATTTCTAACGTTAAATGGACCTCAATTTCGTTTATAAATACAAGTCCTAATGTTTTCCCAACAATTGGCAACTCATTTCTAACGTAAAATGGACCTCAATTTCGTTTATAAATACATGTCCTAACGTTTGCCCAACAATATACAAACCATTTCTAACATAAATATATATGTCAATTTCGTTTAAAAATGCAAGTCCTAACGTTTGCCCAACAATTGGCGACCCATTTCTAACGTTAAATAGACCACAATTTCGTTTATAAATACAAGTCCTAACGTTTACCCAACAATTGGCAATCCATTTCTCGCATAAATATATTTCGTTTATAAAAACAAGTCCTAAATTTTGCCCAACAATTGACAACCCATTTCTAACATAAATATATATGTCAGATTCGTTTAAAAAAACAAGTCCTAACTTTTGCCCAACAATTGGCAACCCATTTCTAACGTAAAATGGACCTCAATTTCGTTTATAAATACAAGTCCTAACGTTTTCCCAACAATTGGCAACTCATTTCTAACGTAAAATGGACCTCAATTTCGTTTATAAATACATGTCCTAACGTTTGCCCAACAATATACAACCCATTTTTAACATAAATATATATGTCAATTTCGTTTAAAAATACAAGTCCTAACGTTTGCCCAACAATTGGCAACCCATTTCTAACGTAAAATAGACCTCAATTTCGTTTATAAATACAAGTCCTAACGTTTGCCCAA
>NW_020202751.1:27664-28784 GCF_001531365.2 Cynara cardunculus var. scolymus
ATACAGAAATATAATACATAATATAAACATACTTACATATAAATACACACACAAAATATATATATATATATATTTACACACAACATTATATATATATATACACACACAGAAATATATCATACATACACACACACGGAAAGATATCAACATTATATATATGTTACCAGAGTTGCTCGGTGGCGAAGGCTGTAGGTGGTCGGCGACGGCTGTAGGTGGCCGTCAAAGGCTGTAGGTGGCCGTCAAAGGCTGTAGGTGGTCGGCGGCGAAGTCTGTAGGTTGCCGGCGGCGAAGTCTGTAGGTTGCCGGCGGTTGCTGCTGTGTAGGTGAGCGAAATAATAGTAGGGCTTGGGGAGAGGAGTTATCGCAGCGGCTGTCTAAATGGAGAAGGCTAGGGTTTTATTTAGTTATGTTTCCGGCGGATTACCGGCGGAATATTCCGCCGGAAAAGTTTTCTAAATTTTAAATTTTTTGAAAATTACCCGGTTTTATTGAAAAATTTGAAAATTTTGTTTTCCGGTGGAAATTCCGCCGGTAAAGTTAATCATTAAAATTATTATATATATTTTTAAATATACAATATTATTATTATTATTATTATTAAAGCCCAATACGATATATTAATGCCCAATTCTGTACATTAAAGCCCAATATGGTCCATTAAAGCCCAATACGGTCCATTAAAGCCCAATACGGTCCATTAAAGCCCAATATGATCCATTAATGCCCAATCGATCCATTAAAGCGCAACACGGTCCATTAATGCCCAATACAGTACACTAAAGCCTAATACGTTCCACCAAAACCCAATACGTTCCATTAAAACCCAATACGGTTCATGAAAGCACAATACGGTTCATTAATGTGACAACTCTGCATTGTGGGATTTCAGGTTAGTACTTTATTTCAGGATCCTGATCGAAAACTAAGCCTTTTTAGGATTTAGCCTCAGAGATCGTCTTGTTAGTCTGATTAGATCATGTTTCGACAGTAGCTAACCAAGTTAATTCATGCAAGCCAATTAGTCTTGAAATATTTCACAAAAAGATAAAGTTGATATTTTAGTCTCGTTCTTTTAAAATTCAAAAATTTCCAAAGTTTCAATTTTCTTTTATTTATTTAG
>NW_020202752.1:0-5255 GCF_001531365.2 Cynara cardunculus var. scolymus
CAAATAAAATAAGTATCAACTTTAATTCATAAAACCCATTGGCATTACATAAGATATGATTTAACTTTATCATTGTCAAGAACCCATAGATGATCTAACTTCCGGTCATTGGACTGTTTAGGAAGGTTAGGGCAGGACGTGTAGAGCTTCAGACGTCATCTCCTTGGATATTCATCGGCAAACTTGTGAGTTTTCACGGCCCCATTTTTAATGTTTTTTGTTTATTTAAACTGGGGAAAAGCATGAAGTTATGGAAACTATACTGTTTATTTATGAAACCATCGGACTAAAGAACTGTTTAGTCGATGATTTGCTTAAAATCTTTGGACTAAAGAATTGTTTAGTCAAAACCGTTGGACTAAAGAACTGTTTAGTCAAGTTTTGTTTATGTCAAGAAATATTGACTGTTTTGCACTATGATATAAATGCTAAATTGATGTGCTTGGGAGTATGTTTCTAAATAAAGTCCCCGTCCGTAAACGCTACTTGTTAACTCGGGCATGTCCTCGGGGCGTGGTAATTGTGAATAGCCGCTATTGTGTTGACAGTCCCACCCAGAAAGGGGTGCACATTACCTATGTTTTATTGGTCTAATCATGTGGAAATTTGGACCACCGCTGAATTAGTACTATTACGAACTGTGGGACCTAAGTGAGTGTGTGGGCTACTAATGGTCGTTCGTAAAATAATGGGGCACATTGGTCAGGAAAGGCTCAGTAGCGTCTCAAGTTTTTAAACATCATTATGGATTTACGTTTGTTATGTGCAAAAGTTGTGTATAGTTTTGCGAGAAATGATTTATGCATTGAAATGTTTTGTGCATGTGAAAACCCGTGAATTCACCAAATCTTTGTAGTTGACTTGTTTTATGTTTCATGATTTTCAGGAAATATGTAAGAAATGAAGTTTTTGGGAGCATACTTGTGGCGATACCGATTAAGTTCACATTTGAAGTTTTTATAAAGAAGTATTTTATCTCAATTTGGTTATGGAAGTTAAACTTGATTTATTTTTGTAAAACTTGAATGGTGTTATTTATCATCTGCCGCTGTGACTCGCTTACCTATTACATCTCGTGTTTCCGCTTTAACGGGGTGTGACATATTTGGTATCAGAGCCTCAGTTATTGAGAACGCCGGTTTTTCCTCAAAAACCACCAACTATAACCAAATATTTTCAAAATGGTTTTTCAAGTGATTTAAAAATGTATATATACAAAGCGGGTCACGTTATTATATGTCAATTAAACCAAGCCTGATCACCTATGTTTAATTAATATATAATAGAATGACTTAATCGGTTGTACTAAAAACAATTAAGAAATTGTTGTGAAAAGCATGATTTATTTTTGTGTGTTGCATAAATTATGAATATTCATTGCCCTAGACCAACCAGAGGTGAAGGATTAAAAAATCCTTAATGTTGTTAAGTGTCCATGTTGGACCAGAAGCACTGGTTAAAAAGACCAGAGGCGATGGGTAGAAAATCCCTTATATTGTTAAGTGTCCATGTTGGACCNCGCTGGTTAGAAGGACCAGAGGCGATGGGTAGAAAATCCCTTATATTGTTAAGTGTCCATGTTGGACCAGAAGCGCTGGTTAGAAGGACCAGAGGCGATGGGTAGAAAATCCCTTATATTGTTAAGTGTCCATGTTGGACCAGAAGCGCTGGTTAGAAGGACCAGAAGCAATGGGTAAAAAATCCCTTGTATTGATTAAGTGTCCATGTTGGACCAGAAGCGCTGGTTAGAAGGACCAGAGGCGATGGGTAAAAAATCCATTATATTGTTAAGCGTCCATGTTGGACCAGAAGCGCTGATTAGAAGGACAAGAGGCGATGGGTAGAAAATCCTTTATGTAGTTGTGTCCATGATGGACCAGAAGCTCTAGTTAGAAGGACTAGAGGCGAAGGATAGAAAATTCCTTATATTGTTAAGTGTTCATGTAGAACCAGAGGCGACGGATTAGAGATCTTATATCACTAAGTATGAGGAACCAGAGGCCGATGGACCAGAGATCCATTGGGATGCAAAGTGTGAGGAACAAGAGGACCGATAGACGAGAAATCCATTATTTCTCTAAGTATGGATGTTGAACCAGCGACCGATGAAATAGTATTCCACTGGTTTGCTTAGTATGTATGTGGAACCAGAGGACCGATGGACGGGTTACCTATTACTTCTCTAAGTATGTAAGATGAACCAGAGGCTCTAGTCATACAACCAGAGGCTCTGGTCATGCAACCAGAGGCTCTTCTCATGCAACCAGAGGTTCTGGTAACGCAACCAGAGACTTTCTATCTTGAGATTCTAGCTTGATTGCCACCCTTAGACTTGCCTAGAAGCTTCTGTTATAGCATTAAGCATTTATAGATGGTACATTTCGTAATTAAGATTGTTAATATCGCAGATCACTATGGCATCATCTGCTCCTAGTGAATATTCAGCAGACGAATTTGGCTATGTGGTTCGCCGATCCAGAAGGTGCTCATCCATCAATATGGAGGTAGACCCGTATGAGCATGAGGACACAGCAACTAGTGAGACACCTGCATCACCACCAGCATCCATATTACTCCCATCGGAGCCAGTACCCGATATCCCACCTCAAACCTTTCATGGCCCAAGGATTAGAGTCACACCTAGGAAAAGTGTTCCACTACCTCGGCGAGTGACTTTTGAAAATTCTACCAGAGTTAGAGGGGAGTCATCACAACCACAGCATGGGAGCAGGATCTCTTAAATGGTGACCGGAGTACATGCATCCTACTCTCAGGGCATGAATCTGGCTGAATGAAAGTGGGTGCAGAGAATAGCATCAGATACTCAAACTCACCAGACCCGGCTGGGATACCACCACCACATTCTGAACAACTTATCTGATGTAATGGAAATGCACCACCAGCGTATGATAAGAAACTCGGATGCAGTCATTGCTGCGAGACGGGAGATTAGGAGAATGTACAAGTGGCTAGTAGTGAGTGGGATGATGATGTTGATACTAGGAATGATGATCGGTTGGATGTTGTTCTAGAAATATTGACTAGTGATAGGCTATCCACTCTTTTGCAAAGAAACTCAAGATCTTGTTTTTGTAATTGTAATCATCTATGAATGCATGATATCTTCTGAGAAATGCTTATTTACATCAAGCCATGGTGAATATAAGATTATTCTATTTGGTCATATAAATGCTTAAATGTTATCCATGCAATGAATATCCATTACATCACTTAAATAACTGGAAGTTATTATCCTTGATATTGCCAAGAAAATGACGAAATTCCCTTCTGACTTAGGCCTTAAAAAATGTCGCAAATAAGAGAAAACCCTAAAGTTGCACGACTTGTATCAGAACAACTATTGGCTGCACTCCCCAACATTGTCAGCTAAGTAGTGGCAGGACTAAACGCTAACCAACCAACTAACTCTGAGCCTAGAACACCTCGGGAATGCACCTATAAATTCTTCAGATCCTACAACCCAAAGGAATTCCATGGAATTGAGGGGGAGGATTATTGACTTGGATAGAGGGTATGGAATCTGTCCTCCATATCAGTAAATGCACAGAAGCAAACAAGGTAGAATGTGTTGCATGCTTACTTCAAGGGCGGGCATTAACATGGTGGAACACAATAGTTCAAACTAGGGGTCGGGAATCTGCCAACCAACTTTCATGGGAAGAATTCAAGAAATTACTTAAGGACGAATATTGTCCAAGAAGTGAACTCCAAAAGTTGGAAATGAAGTTATGGAACCATGAGATGAAAAGGAAAAACATAGTTGCATATACTGTCCGATTCCATGAGTTAGCAAATCTAGTGCCACATCTGGTGCCACCCGATGAAGTGCGAATCGAGTGATACATTTGGGTATTGTCTCCAGAGATTCAGGGAAATATCACCTCGACAAACCCAAAGACTCTTCAGGAGGCAATAGACATTGCCACAAGGCTCACAAATAATGTTGTTCGGTCCGGAGAATTCACCAAAGGAAAGAGAAAGATGGAGGAGCTTGGGAATCGAAGATTTGTGTGATAACCGGATTCTGGTCATCACCCAAGGTAATTATTATGTGATTATCTGATTAAATGATTACGTGATAGCATGATAAATTGATATATTTGATCATGCTGGTATATGAAATTTTGTGCATAGGTATTATATGCATAATAAAATATATGTGTATGCATGATATATATATATGTATATATATATATATATATACATATATATATATATATGGAGGTCATGGGTATGAGTATATGCATGCATGTATGGTAAGGGCGGTTTAGCCGCCTTACCTTATTTAGAAAGTATAAATATGAGGGTGAGACCCTCATATCTCTTTTCCTGGCCATTTTTTTTGAAGAAGTGTGTAAAACTTTAAAGTGAGGTTGATCGAATTGCAAGTGCTTGATTTCAAGAAGATTGAATCTCATCTTATTGCATAAGGTGAGTAGTTTCTAAAACTCTTTTGCATAAAGATTATTACTGGTTTCATATGAATTTTGTTTGAATTTGGATAGAAATTAGTCTTTTTGCTCTAAGTGTTTATTCGGATATTAAACCGGACAAGGTTTGACCGGATTATTTTAAATCGGATAAAGGGTGGACGATTTGTTGTCCGGATTATTTTAAATCGGACAAAGGGTGGACGATTTGTTGTCCGGATTGTTTTAAATCGGACAAAGGGTGGACGATTTGTTGTCCGGATTGTTTTAAATCGGTTAAGTGTTGATCGGGTTATGATTGGTAAGAAAAGTTATCTTTTTAAACTGAGAAGTAAGAATACAACCAAATAGTGGCCGAATTACTTTAAATCCGCTAAGTAATGAGTGGGGTATTGACCGGACATGTTATCCGGACAAAAATGGTTTATATTCTAATTGATAAATCGTCTAAGCTTTATGAGGGGTATTGACCGGATTTGTTATCCAGACAAAGTTGAAATTTGTTCAAGTGTTAAATTGGACAAAGCTTTGGCTGTGTTGTCCGGATAGTTGACCGGATTTGAAGTCCGGCTAAGTCAAAGTTGACCGGAGTTGATGTAATGTTGTGTTTTCAAAAAAAATGTTATTTTATCACAAAAAGGAAGTTTTGAAAGAAATATTTTTGTATGATAATAATTTCAATGGTTGCGGTTTATTTGAAATTATTCTGTGAAAATATTTTGATGAGGAAATAAGAGTGGCATATCAAGGAGAGGTGTACCATGGGATAAGGGTGGCATATCAAGGAGAGGTGTACCATGGGAT
>NW_020202752.1:5510-11095 GCF_001531365.2 Cynara cardunculus var. scolymus
CAGGTTTGGCCTGAAGCTTTAAATAACCTTGTTGGTTAAGAAAAGGTTTAAAACTGGCATTATGTGGAACCTGATAGGTTCAGAGTTTTGAGATTTGAATAAGCAGAATGCTTTGTTTGATAAATGAAAAAGATCTGGTATTACGTTTCTATTTATCCATATATTTGTTATATATATGAAATGACATTTTTTTAGCTAAAGGTTTTGGTGATTTTTCACCCTGCAGTAACATAAATAGGATATCTCACTAGACCTTTCGGTCTAACCCTCGTTTTGTGATTTTAACTATGTGTTGCAGGAGGTTTGGATAGTAAGGGGAAGGGAAAGGTTTAATATGTTCCTTTATGTGCTTCTGCTTGAAGATTTGTATTGATTAATTAGTACAAGAAATGTATTTCGAAATTTTGGACTTGTAATTGGTCATGTTAGATTCTTGTACTAAGGGACCCGAATGGAATGATATTATGTATTTCCTTGTATGAAATTTGTATTACATGCAATGTGTGGGTTGGGGCATTACAGAAGGGTATCAGAACCCGAGTTTAAGAGATTTAGGTATTTAACAGCATGATACCTAGACTTAAACTGTTTTATTGCATGTTAAGGGTCCCGGACATAGTTAGCACCATTGGAAATAAATATGATGGGTTAAAAGAACAGTGTGTAAGGTAAATTTTAATAACATTTGGCCTGTGTAATTATGAATTTACAGGTACGCATCTGAACTTGAATACTTCATTATATTTGGGAATGTGAATACGTGATTATTAACACTAAACTTTGCAGATGTCTAGTCGAACTAGAAGATCTGAAAGAATGACTCGTCCAGAATCTGAGGAAAGAGGAGAATCACCTGTAAATCTAACTAGTACATCCAAAAATAGAGGTCAGGGAAGAGTAAGAGGACGAGGCAGAGGAAGAAGTCAATCTCAGGGAAGGGGTCAGACTAGAATACATTCTGAACATGAAGAATCCCACTCTAGGAATGTTCAGGAAAGGTCGGTGCCACACCCCCAGAATATATAACCAGAGATATGTTGGCAGAGGAAATGGGGAAATTACGGGAAACTCTGACATCTATTATGGGAATACCGGCTAGAGTGGAAACAGAAAGAGTAGAAGTTTATCCCTCTGCTCCAATCACTCTGAATAAAGAAGGAGATATTAAGATGTTTTTAGCACGCAAACAACCAACCTTTTCTGGGGAGAGAGATCCAGTGAAAGCTATGTGCTGGATTAAGGAGATGGAATCTGTGTTCAACACCATTCGGTGTCCGGAAACAGATAAAGTTTGATTTGCTGTTTCTGTATCAAAATCAAATGCTTTATTTTGGTAGGAAGTTTAATCGTCTACCAGAACGGATGTTTTACAGACTCTGTCTTGGGTAGAATTTGTGGATAGATTTAAAAATCAATTTTGTTCTAAAACAGTAGTAAGACAAATGGAGGAAGATTTTCTGAAGCTAGAGCAAGGGAATGGAACAGTTCGGGAGTATACCGAAAGATTCATTGGATACTCTCATTTTGCCGAACATTATTTTTCGACTGGATCCAGGAAGATAGAAAGGTTTATTTGGGGTCTGAAACCCTCTATCAGAGAGTTTGTTATTGCTATGAACCCCAATACCTTTCCATTAACGGTAGATGTAGCTGAGGTGACCGAACGAAATAAGAATAGACAATCAGAAGGAAAGGTTGTGGAGAAAAGAAAATAGGAAGGACCTTCATTTTTTCGAGGGCCGAAAACTGTTAGATATGATAACAGATCTGAACAGAAGATCAGTGAAAAAGTCTGCTCACAATGCCGACAGGTTCATTAGGGAGAATGCAAGATGGACCCAAGGAAATGTTATAAGTGCGGTGAGGTAGGTCATTTATCCAGAAATTGCCCAGCTAACCGAAGGTGTTTTAATTGCAATTCTTCGGATCATATTCGACCAAATTGTCCATTGTTAAGGACTCCGCAGTTAACAATGAGAAGTAATACGTCGGGTACTCGGGGATAGCCTACTGTAAACAGAGGGGGGCAAGGAGGGGCGCGGGGACGATCCTTCCAGATGACTAAGAACGAGGCAGAAGTATCACCGGATGTAGTAACAGGTACATTTCTCTAGAATTCAATACGTGCTAAGGTGTTATTTGACTCGGGTGCAAATTTTTCGTTTGTATCACCATTGTTTGCTCAAACTGCATGTYTGAATTCTGTGCTACTTGATGATAAATTAGTAGTTGATACTGCTAATAGTCAGGAGACTGTTACTAGTGTGTTCAATAACTGTATTATTGTTATTGAGGACTGTGAATTTTCGATCCGGTTATTTCCCATGCCAATGAAAGACTTTGACATAGTAGTGGGTATGGACTGGTTGGCAAAGTATCAGGCTAGTATTGTTTGTAATCAGAAAATAATCAGGATTATTCTGCCAGATCAGAGAACAGTTGTTATTTATGGTGATCGTCAGAATCATCATACCAGTATTTTGTCAGTAATGAAAGCCCAGAAAAGTATTCAAAAGAAGTGCCAAGGATGTTTAGCATATGCAATTGATTTAAAGAAAGAGAAGAGAAAAGAGGAATCAATTCCAATTGTTAGTGAATATCCAGAAGTCTTTCCAGAAGACTTATTTGGACTACCATCAGATAGAGTCATTGAATTCTGAATCGACCTCGTACCAGGAGCTGCACCAGTAGCAAAGGCACCATACCATTTAGCTCCATCTGAGTTGAAAGAATTGGTGGCACAATTGAAAGATTTAACTGATAAGGGATTTATTAGGCCTAGCACTTCGCCCTGGGGTGCTCCGGTCTTATTTGTTAAGGAAAAGKATGGGTCTATGCGAATGTGTATAGACTATCGTGAACTAAATAAGTTGACAATTAAAAACAAATATCCTTTACCAAGGATTGATGACTTGTTTGATCAATTGGTGGGAGCAAGTTATTTCCCTAAAATCGATTTGAGGTCAGGATATCATCAGCTTAAAGTCAGGGAAGAAGATGTTGCCACAACAGCATTCAGGACAAGGTACGGGCATCACGAATTCTTAGTTATGCCATTCGGCTTAACTAATGCACCTGCAGCCTTTATGGATTTGATGAATAGGGTATGTAMGGAATATCTTGATAAATTTGTTATTGTATTTATCGATGATATTCTTATATACTCTAAAACCGAAGAAGAACATGCGGAACATCTTCGTTTGATACTGGAAATATTGAAGAAAGAAAAGCTGTATGCCTAATTGTCCAAGTGTGAGTTCTGGATAAGAAAAGTTCAATTCTTGGGTCACGTTATCTCAGAAGCCGGAGTACAAGTAGATCCAGTAAAAATAGAAGCAGTTGCAAGATGGGAAACTCCGAAAAATCCTTCTGAAATCCAAAGCTTTTTGGGTTTGGCAGGTTACTATCGTAAGTTTATTCAGGACTTCTCCAAGATAGCCATGCCATTAATTAAATTGACTCGGAAGAATGTTAAATTTCAGTGGGGAAAAGAACAACAAGAAGCTTTCCAACTATTAAAAGATCACATCTGTAGTGCGCCGGTGTTAACTCTACCAGATGGATCCGAAGACTTTGTGGTATATAGCGATGCTTCAAAGTTAGGATTAGGATGCGTTTTGATGCAAAGAGGAAAAGTAATATTGTATGCGTCAAGACAATTGAAAGAGCAAGAGAAACAGTATCCAACTCATGATATGGAGTTAGCTGCAGTAGTATTAGCTCTGAAAATCTTGAGACACTATCTTCTGGGAACGAAATGTCAGATTTATACTGACCATAAAAGTTTACAACATCTGTTCAACCAGAAAGATTTAAATATGCGACAGCGTCGGTGGATTGAACTTGTTAATGATTATGATTGTGAAATTCTTTACCACCCAGGAAAAGCCACCGTGGTAGCTGACGCTTTGAGTAGAAAGGAAAGGAGTGGAACCATTAAAATGGTGGCAATGAGAATAAGTTTAGTTCCTGATATTCATAAAGATATTCTGAGATTTCAGAAGGAAGCTATGAAAGAAGATCTTATCAAATCAGAAAAGTTGGGTAAGATGATCTCAAACATGGAACATAATGATGAAGGGTTAATATGCTTTCAAGGACGAGTTTGGATACCATATTTTGGAGATATCCGAAATATGATATTAAATGAAAGTCATAAATCCCGATACTCTATCCATCCAGGCACCAATAAGATGTATAGAGATATGAAACCCTTTTATTGGTGGCCAGGATTGAAAAGAGACATAGCTCGGTATGTGGAACAGTGTCTGACATGTTTACAGGTTAAGATTGAACATCATAAACCATATGGAAGTCTTCAATCATTAGAAATACCTGTATGGAAATGGGATCACATTACCATGGATTTTATTATGAACTTACCTCCAACTCCAAAAGGATATGACGCGATTTGGGTAATTGTTGATCGTTTGTCCAAATCTACGCATTTTCTACCAATAAGAGAGAAATACTCTTTAGAAAAGTTAGCGCATATTTACATCAAATAAATTGTTACCAGACACGGTGTTCCATTATCCATTATCTCTGATAGAGATAGTCGGTTTACTTTCAAGTTCTGGGAAGGACTACAAAAAGCTTTGGGATCTAAAATCCGATTGAGTACAGCTTATCATCCGCAAACTGATGGGAAGAGTGAAAGAACTATCCAGACTCTCGAAGATATGTTAAGAAGTTGTATTATTGACTTGGGAGGATCGTGGGAAGATCACTTGCCCTTGATAGAGTTTGCATATAACAATAGTTACCATTCCAGTATCCAAGCGGCACCATATGAAGTGTTGTATGGACGTAAATGTCGAACGCCGTTATGTTGGAATGAAGTGGGAGAGAGACAGTTGACGGGTCTTGAAATTGTTCAAGAAACTTCTGAAAAGATCAAACAAATCCGTGAAAGAATAAAAACAGCACAAGATCGCCAGAAAAGTTATGCAGATAATCGTCGAAAGCCAATTGAGTTTAGTATAGGTGATCTTGTGATGTTAAAAGTTTCGCCATGAAAGGGTGTCGTCAGATTTGGAAAGAAAGGGAAGCTCAGTCCGAGATATGTGGGGCCATTCACAACACTTTTCATGTGTCGAATCTGCGGAAATGTTTGGCTGATCCGAACCTAGCTGTACCGTTACCAGAAATTCAAATAGATAGTAAGTTAAATTTTGTGGAAACACCAGAAGTTATAATCGACAGAAAGATCAGGGTGTTGAGAAACAAAGAAATAAGTCTAGTTAAAATTCGGTGGAAGTTTCACAAAGGACGAGAAGCAACATGGGAATTGGAATCAAAGATGCGATCAGAATACCCATGGCTTTTTGATTAAAGGAATTCCGGGACGGAATTCTTTTGTGGGGTGGATAATGTGATAACTGGATTCTGGTCATCACCCAAGGTAATTATTATGTGATTATCTGATTAAATGATTACGTGAAATTATTATGTGATTATCTGATTAAATGATTACGTGATAGCATGATAAATTGATATATTTGATCATGCTGGTATGTGAAATTTTGTGCATAGGTATTATATGCATAATATATATATATATATGGAGGTCATGGGTATGAGTA
>NW_020202752.1:12025-28719 GCF_001531365.2 Cynara cardunculus var. scolymus
CTTTGGATATAAGGGTGGCATTTGTATGTGTGTTGTATGATATAACTCATTCTATTATATCCTTTAAGACTACCATGGTCCGCAGTCTTTATTTCTTTGTGACTTAAAGATTTAAGATCAAGGTTCTTATTGGAAATCATAGTTTGGATGTTATTGAGGAGAAAATGTCAGGTTTGGCCTGAAGCTTTAAATAACCTTGTTGGTTAAGAAAAGGTTTAAAAGTGGCATTATGTGGAATCTGATAGGTTTAGAGTTTTGAGATTTGAAGCACTTGTCTTTCTTTAAAACTTTAGTTCTTTTACAAACTCTCTCAGTCTTCAACTATCTCCCCCAAAGTGCAGTCTTTTGCAAACAATTTCGAATAATTTCAAGCTCCTTCTAAATTTACAATTATCTTCTTTAACATTTAATCAATCTCCCCTGTATAATCGTATGAGGATAGTTTCTTTTCAACAATCAGAAAATAATTTCCTTATATCTCCCCATTAACTAAAGCATTGTAACAATTTTCAGCAACAATCTTCATTGGTTCAAAATCATCTCCTTTTATCAACAGAAATATCAACTCCCCCTTGAGAAAACAATTTTCAAATAATTTGTCATTCATTCTTATTTGTAGGTTGACTGCACGAGTGTTTCACTCAAGCTTCAGATTCTTCAGAAACTCAAATTCTTCATAAACTTATAATTAATCTCAGTTCCAGACTTTTGTAAACATTCCTTCTCAGATCATTTAGAATGATGTTGATGCGGTTGTAAGATTCAGTAATTGATTCATTCTCTCTAGCCCTAAACCCCTCATATGCATTGATATATTGGTTCAGTCGGGTTTGAACGGATTTTTCATTTCCCAGCTTTTTTTTTCTCAAGCTCATCTCAGAACTCTTTTGCAGATCCACGACTATCAACTCTATTGAACAGTTCATTCGGAATGGCCATGAACATGTACGTTAATGCCTTTTGTCAACCAGAATCTTTGCTTTCACAACTTCATTATAACAATGAAGTTTTTAATTTCTTTTCTTGTAGTAACAAAGAGACCATCAGTAGTAGTATGTGCAGGAATGTCAACATAACTGACATAGGTTTCATTCCTGATTGATTGCATTAAATATTTCATCTTTATTATCCATAAAGTGTACCATCTGAATTTTCCATTGGTGATATCTCCAACTGCAAGAACTGATGGCTTGGAATCTGACCGGATGCTCAACATATCTTTAGACATCTTTCAAAATGACTTGAAATGATCGTTCAAAAAATGACTTTGAATTGGTTTGGAAAACACAGATAAAACTCTTGAAACTTGAACAAATCATCAAACTTTGATATATTGCCCACTACAAGAAGAATTATGTCACACACCAAATATATCACTCAACAAATACTTACTAGATATCACACAATGATTTTATCGTACAACAAGTAAACCGCTCACAAGGTTATCGCACACGCTTTGGGTGATAAACAAGTTTATTGGGCGGAACTTAGGTGATGAACTCCACGAATCACAAACTGCTGAAGTGTTGGGCGGATTACAAAGATATCGGGCAAAGCTTGTCCTATATAATTAGGTTATCGCCTATGCCATGGGCGATAAACTCCAAATTACAAGCTATCGCTCAACACTTTGTCTTTCAATTTCCAATATCACACCATATCGCTCAATACATGAACAATATACCAACATTTAGATAAATTTTCACAAACCTTGAGCGATAAACCCAAATATTGTGAAATAAACTAACGATAATAACTACCACTTTTTGAGCGACGAACACCTAATCCGTGCAAGCTTTGGGCGATAACAACAAACAAATTGTGCAACCTTCTGAGCAATGAGATAAGGATATCTTGCAACACTCGGATGGATTCCAAGTATATCTTCCAAATCTTGTGTTATTAGATTCAATGGGCGATGAAAGACTATGAATCTCGCTCAATGAGTATTCAAAGAGCGATAAAAAGATATTTAAACAGAAACTTCAAATAGATCACTAAAATTGCTCAAAAATCCATATTACTCGAAATAATTTGCACAGAATGGTTCGAAATGATCACAAAAACACTTTTAGTGAAACAAATTAAACCAAAAACATATTCGAATTGCCCAATTTGATCAAAATACTCAAAAATAGTTTTTGAACTAAAAACATAAAGTTTTGATCAAAGTTTCAAGAAGTTCAATATCAAAACAGATCCAAAACCAATTCAGATGCAATTTTGTTTGCTCTAATACCAATTGCTAACCCAGATTCAAGTCACAACTCACAATTAGATCAAGATCAAGAATACAAAAATGTATTTGAGAAGTCGGTTGTATATTAATATTCAAAGATTAAAGAGTGTTCTTGATTCTCTCAGATGTCTACAATAGGTTGTCTCTCAATGCTTTTACCGAATTATAAATCTCTCAAAGTTGATTACAAACAAAACTACCAACGACATCTACATATACCCCTTTTTAGAAAGCTCTAAACTAGCTACAAAGCATGTAAAGACTACAATACAAAGCATATTAAAACACTTTAAGCACATGGACTTGGATACAACAATTTCAACTCAACATGAGATAACAACGGTATCAAAATGCAAGTATATCTACATTATTCATCAAAATCTTAACAAAAGTATGTCCTAATGGGTTAACATCAGTATTGTCACTCCGTAGCTCTCATCCCAAAATCCCAGCTAAATTGTGTACCTGCCAAGGACAAAGAAAATCTCGATTGAACGGATAATAGTAACTAAACCATGAATATGAGATAACAAATTTACAAAAAAAAATTATAAGGTTAAGTGATAATCCAGAAGAAAATCAAAATGCCCCGAAGGCATGTTAAGGGTCTGAAGACCAAATTGCATCACGAAGACGCGTTGTTCCCAAAGGATGATCAGTCCATTTGGATATGAGTGAGGAAAGGGGTTCAAGCACAATACAATAATCCTCTATGTGGATTTAACCATGGCCACAATTTATTATCTGATAACGGTTCCTAGGATCGATCCATATGACCTCTATTGGACCGGTACATAAACAAGTCCACCTTTAACGATTATATAAATTAGGACGCTATGATCATTTTAGCCACCATGGAAACATCTCAATATCGGTGTCCCCAATATTGAGTCTATAGTAAAAAAGTTAACAATAGATGCAATCTAACAAGTCAAGTGATCAAAATGATCCATTTTTCAAATATGAATTTGGAACCAATGTATTCGAATTAGGATGCCTTATATAAATGGATATCCCGTGTCAATTGAGCTAGAATATTGGTACCTTAACCAAATTTGATAATTAACGCATGATCAAAAGGAACTTACGATCAAGTTTGACTTGTCCTCGTGCCTAACGAATGCATAAACGGGTTATGATTTGCAAGGGATAAAAACCATAACATAATTATTCTAATAAAGTTATTTAGGTATTAATGTACTTAAACAACATAGACTTCAAGAAGGACAACCAGATACGAATTGAGAACTCAAACGTAACACTTATCCTTATGCACTTACGATCCAACAACTTCAGTCCCTCTTCTTTTTAAGCATTTTTACCCTACTTAGAAGTCAATCTAGATGATATTATCTAAATAAAGTTGTATATGGTATCATGTGATTATGTTAGTTTTGGAATCATCTCATTTGAATCATCTACCAATTTTATATGAATTTTACAAAACAACAGCTATGATCCCAAGTATACAGTGAACAGCCATAAAAACACACTTTTTTGAGTCACTTAGAGCCATAATTGGGTTTTAGACCCTTCATAACAATTGTAATATATAGTAACAAATTTATACCTGCAAAATATGAGTTTAATCCAACTTACGGTTTATGATTTATGCATTGTTAAACTACTGGACTTGAAGCTATCTGAAATTCCGATTTCCATATTTTTCCCAAGTCACTTTTATGATCCCAACTTCAGTGATTTATAAGATTTAAATGTTCTAAACATATCATAACATACTAAACACCACAAAGAAGCTTAATGATTATAATTCTAAGTTTGATCATACAATTTTGCACTTCTAGACATTTAACTGAATAATTAATGTGCAGAAAATCTTATATACTCAGTCTAACTATATTGAATCTATAATTTACCCTTTTTCTTTCTACATCATTTTAGCTTAATCCGATCATTCCAGAACATGTATTTAATCATAAATTGTAAATACTAATTCATATACTAATCATATACACCATTATAAACCAACCTCAAATATCTTAACATAAACACCTTTAACAAAAACAAAAGAAATTTATACCTTTAGAAAGAGTTCGAAGAGTGGATTCCGAATATATGATTATTTCATCGATTCCCATAGTAAATTGAGAGAATATTTAGAGAGAGAGTATGAAAAGAAAATGAGGCGGTGAAAAATGAAATGAAGGAGACAATGGATTTCATATATATATATAGAGAGAGAGAGAGAGAGAGAGAGAGATGAGCGATCAAATAAAAACCGTCTCCATTTGTGTAAACCGTGTAAACCAATCTCACTCATCCATTTTCTTAATCAATGGTTAAGGTTAATCAAGGTTATTTAAGGAAATTAAAAAAAATTGAAAATACATTTTATAATACCGATAAGGGCAAAAGGGTAAAACCAAATATTCATTTATTCAAAGAAACCATATCATGTATATCATATTATTAATGAAACTAATCTATATTTTGTAAAATAATTTATTATTTTTACGTTAACATTTATTATTATTAATAAACCTAATTTATTTTTCATCTTGCAATTATTTTATGACGAACCGCCTACATTATGCACCCGTTTCATTTTTCATTTCATCTACTGAATGGATCACCTACATCATCACTGAAACGRGTTTCACCATGAAAGCAGTTCACCACTCATTGTTCAATTACGCCATAAACCAGTTTCACCTTCATGAAACCTGCTTCATGTAAATTAATTTTTTTATTTCACTCATGATTTGATGCATTCTTTCATTTACTCCTTACAATCTTCAAGATTCTGAAGCAGATTACAATCTTCAAGATCCCGAAGCAGATTCATCATTTACCCGTTTCATCATGCAATTATTTCATAATGAACCAAATAAATTGTGCACCCGTTTCATGTTCCATTTTTTCTACTAAACGGATCAACTACACCATCACTGAAACATGGTTCACCATGAAATGATTTCATATTACTCATGAATCAATTACAACATGACCCAGTTTCACCTTCATAAAACCTGTTTCATGTAAATTAATTTTTTTATTTTACTTATGATTTGATGCATTCTTTCCTTTACTCCTTACAATCTTCAAGATTCTAGAGCAGATTACAATCTTCAAGATCCCGAAGCAGATTCATCATGTACCCGTTTCATCATGCAATTATTTCATAACGAACCAAATAAATTATGCACCCGTTTGTAGATCATTACATTCTCTTTTCTTTGTTCTGATCATTCACTTGTAGATCAATGAATTTGGACAAATTCTTAATGGGTACCGTAATGAGGCTGGACCCCCTAAATATTCTACTTTCTCTAGCTAAAATGTTATATGGCTCGATTATTGCTTCATGTCAAATATTTTGCATGGTTAAAATCTTGAATACGAAATTCTCATGTATCATCCTTGTTATTAATTGATGCCATAACGATTACAACTCTTCACTTATACAGGTATATAACCAACATCCTGGATGGACCACAATTATATGTTGATGTCATGTGTTACTAGCTAGCTATGGAATAAATGCTAAATATAGATAGTATCCATGATGAGCTATTATTTCTAAAGTTAGGACATTATATGTACAGCTTTCCAGATCTAGAAAGAATATGGAAATTGTGTGAGGATGCATTGTTTTGTGTAAATGAGACTCTTTAGCTCATTTTTCAACGGTGGTTTATTATCATCCAAGTTAGTTTGTGGTTGATGTAGGCAAACCACTCTTACAACTTCTATCCTCCTTGAAAGTTGGACACATTTTCCACCACTTTACAACATCAAAATATAAATTTGAAAGAGTTGGGATGCACAAGGTTACAATAAAAACACATTGTTTTTTTGGGAAAACAATCAATAAACACATTTGCAAACTTAACATTGTGTTTTATTAGGAAAACAATTTTAATAAACAAAAGTTATTCATTGTTGTTTCTTAATAAAATGTTATATTCCGCTACTTTGMACAAGTACATGACTAGTTTTCAATAATGTATCAATGGTCATGTCGATATTCAGTACCACAAACATTTTGTTTAATTCAAATGTACGTGTAATAAGCACCCAGACTTTGGATTTTCTAGGTCTCAAGCATTGGCTCAGGTTGTATAGTGTATGAGCCAGCTCTCGGCTCGTCGAGCTTTTCTAGGAGAGACGCTTTGAATCCCCATAGATGCTCAAACTATTACTCGTACCCGGTAAACTTTTTATACACAGGTATTTCACGTATAGATATTTCTTTTCGGTAATGATCATGATGTACGCAACATGCGTAAGAATTCAAGCAACGAGCGGCTTATATTAACAGAACGATAGAAAGTAGAACAATGAAGATCCATACATATATATAGATACCAAACCAAGTTAGTGTATGCACAAAAGTCGAACCACGGTCAAATGATCGAGCCACGATACTCGTCCCAGTTGATCTGAAAAGCAGGATGATTTTGTCATGCATTTTTCTTCATTAACCCAGCCGCCATTTGAACCATCGGTTCATTTGTCACTTGTGCGATTCCCTGACCGTCATTAGCTTGCAAGGCGACATGGTAGTCGCCATCGGTTTCGACAGAGCATGGCTCTGTGAAATCTACGACTATCTGGTTTCCGGCATCATGACAAGCTATTGTGTGGGACCCGTCAACTGCTTTTCGCGGAGGTGTTTTTGTGAAGTCAATGAGAGTTGGGCTTGAAAAGTGGACGAGTTTTTGAGTTGTCATTTGAGGTTGGTTTCGTTGATTTCTCTTGTTTTCCTCATATTCGGCCATCTCTCGAGTGAATCGCTCCTTGTCTTTCTTACTTGCCTCGATATATGGCTTAAGCATAAAAGGGGTCAAAACCACTAATTGAAACCGAAACATTTCAATTATTCGAAAGTTTTCATGTTAAAATAACCGATTTTCTCATTCATACTGATTGTTGAAGAAATATCTTTATTTCAAATGAGCAAATGATAATTTGGAGATGCACAAAAAAGTCGAAGCCCGAAGCCTGGCCTGAAAGCCCGAGCAGGCCAACTTTTTTTAAGGCCTGGTCCGAGAAAGCCCTCTGTAAAGCCTGGAAAAGCCAGATAAGCTTTTTCCATTAAACAAAGGGGCTTGAAAGGCCCGGGATAAGGCCCGAGATACAATAAGAATCTGAAGGCATACCTGTTTATCGTCATTAGAGAGGTGTCGCCACACTTCAACGACCATGTCTCGGAGCAGAGCGGATGGCGTCTCTCCATGTATTCTCTTTAGCCTCTCACATTCAATCTTGAGGAACATCTGATAACAGTTTCTTGACCCGAGTGGCGCACGCGGATCTTTTCTCGCTTCTTTGACTTTAACTGGAGTCTCCATAACCAGTTCCCGAGAACCAAGATCACACTCAATTTTCTTGAACGGAATTTCCCGATCGCATAAGTAAAGTTCGTCGTCATCAATCTTCCTCTTCCCCGTTGACCCGCTTAAGAATTTTTTTTTGGATTCCATGTCCCGAGACCCTGGGTTCATAATCAAACACGGCAAACAGATTAAGCTGAATAGTGTTCCAAAAACGTAATTTCAAAGTGTGCTCAAACCTTGTGAGAATGTTATCCGAGCGTTTTTACGTTTTACGGGACTCCGATAGTGATACATCTGCTCAAACGAGTACAGAAAGGTAGCGTAGAGCTTCTGAAATTGATTCGGTGCCAACGGCACTCGGTTTCGTTGATTCAAACTGAACGCAACATCTTCCCATTTTCCGTCTTTTGTGACCTAAATGGTGCTCATATAACACCCAATGTAAGAGAGACACGAACTATTTTCCGAGAATTTATTAACATTCTCTAAAAAGGTACTCTTAATAATCCCCCATGTCGCCACACAGAGGGCATGGGGACTTAATGGGGGGGGGTCGAAATATGGTTTTCAAATTAAGTTCCGCCCAAAATGGTAATGGGCTTAGGTTATGAACTTGCATTTTTTTGCTCCAAAAAACAAAGAAACGATGACCCATTTCAACTAAGATCGATTTTTATAAATGGAAACAACCTGAAGATACCCGCCTCTTTCAGTCACGATTTTGTAGAACTGGTGCAAGTCCATGCTCGAGTCACGAAAGTTAAAACTGTCATCAAAACGTTCACAGGTTAGACTATTACCAACTTTATTTGTGTTGACCATATAACGTCGTCTTTTTGCCGGGTCTTATTTATATGGTAGTAGAAACATGGCGAAGGATCGTGTGAGAAAAGAAGTTAAGGTGAGAGGCGTAAGAAGAGATCTAAACCCTTGATCATTTTAATCTCATGCACATCCATGAATTGCACTTTATAAGGGAATTGATCCGGTGTATCTTGGTGCACCTCATGAGTGCTGACATTCAATTAGAATTGATCCAAAGCTAGAGATCTCTTCTTCCACTTCTCACCATAAGTTCCCTTTTCTCACCAGAACTCAACTGTTAGAAACATTATGGGCCATTTACCAAACACTTACTGAGTAAAGGCTTACTGGCAAGAGAAATTACCTCTACTTACCTTATCACATAACATTCTTGGCCGTCAAATGGATTGTTGGTAAGCGTCTTAAACCCCATAAGCGCTTACCGGCTAGGCAGGGGCAGACTTATATTGTGGATTGTGGTGTTACTGTAAGGATTACTGAGCTTATAAGAAAATCATATCAATAGTGCTAAAAAAGGATTAAATCTCTGATTTTCTACTCATTGCTATCGGCAATATTCAAAGAATTCATGTTCGACTCTCTATGTCCGCGAATGAGACCAAAGATTACCTATTTAGGGTTTTAGTTTTTATGTTTCCTTTGAATATTTATTTAAGTCTTAGATATAGTACATAATTATCATTTATCCCTAAAGTTAAATATTTAAAAAATAAAAACTCATGACGTACAAAATGACGGGCCATGACGTGTCATAGTGTGTTATAACGCCCCATGACACGTCATAATGTGTTACAATGGAAGCCAAACCTCAGAGTGGATCCACAGGAATTAACGTGACGATGAAGCCAAGCATTGGCGACATAACGACTTATTTAGAACCATGGTTTTTTACTCAATTATATATATTTTTTAACCTTTAACTCGTTTAAACAGCATTTTAGACTTTTACTCATTTAGGCGATTTGACGATTCCCAATTCCAGCTATCAGATGAATATTTGAAGAATGATTCTATTTAATTGAATTTCATATGTTACTTTGCTATTTACAACATTTTTATTTTTTAAAAACATAATATACTCTTATTTTAATTTGTAATTTTTTTAATATAGTGTACGATATGAACTTTTATATTTTGTTTTATTTATTAATCAGTTTATAGTCCTGATACATGTGTAACATGAACTCCGAACATATTGGAATGTCCGTGCTTATATGATATCATGAACCTAGGGCAAGTTCCGTTAGACACCTGAAATGGATTACGAACTCAGGAATTGTCGACCGCATGACATGTGGCATATACATAATCATAAGTAATATAAATGTATCAAGAATGTTGTAACATATTCATCATGAATGTTGTATCATATTCATCGTGAATGCAACACTTCCTGCCACATTCATCACGAATGTTCATCCTAAAGAGGGACATGTGATGCGTTACGAACAATTCCGGATTTGTTAATCAATTTCAGGTTTTTAATGGAATTTTCATCCATGAATCCATACCAAAAGTCATGCACATGAACCGAACAAACTTTCTAATATTGGACAAAACAGCTAGAATGTGCTCCATTTGTCCCAAAAGAACCAATTTTGACTTCTTATAGTCAAATTTATTACTTTTCACTTTCAAAAATTGAGAAAAATTTGCAGTTTTTACCTCTAAATCCATATGTTTTTAATGTTTTGTGTAGCTGGGATTCAAAATAATCAGTTTTTTTCTATTTTCTACAGAAAAATCTTATGAATAATTTGTAATGATAAATCAAAATAAATTGACTCCAAAAAGTCGAAATGTTCAAGTTTAGGAGTAGACGACTCACAGTAGGCTAAAACCAGAGGATTCATTCAGTTTGTTGAGCTTCTGATAGAAACCATCTTCCTCCTCCATCTCGGCCGTTGACTTCCGGAAAAAATGTGCAGAACCAGCCAGAGACGGCGGTTTTCCACGACCGAGGGTTAGTGAAGAACATGCACTGCGATTGGAGCCAGCAACACCATAACCACATTCATTGTCAGGATGGGAAGCATTCACCATGGTTGTTGTCAGAGGGAGGATACAAATGCATTCACTGGTGGTTTGTTTAAACGGCGATGACGGTGGCGGTGGCGAGGGGTTGTGTGAATCCCACCGTACGGTGATTGTAGAAGTGGTTTCGAGTCCTGTGTCTTGGACAAAATGCTTAATTTATTTAAAACTAGTTTGGAGTAATTTAGGTAAATCAATTAATTAAATTTATAACCACCTGGTCGATATAACAAAAAATGGTTTATACTCGTGAAAAGGTTACAGATTTAATTAAAATCTGATTTAAAATTATATATCTAAAAATCTTACTAAAATATTTGGTTAATGATCCGAAGATTATCAATTATATACCTAAAAATCTTACTAAAGTATTTGGTTAATGATCCAAAGATTATCAATATAATTATATGTTTGTTGTTAAATAGAATAACAAATTGATTTAAAAAAGTTAGTAGAATCTAATTAGTACAATTGGGGATGTTTCATTTACAAATCATTCAATTCTAACAAATTTTACAAACCAATTTTAGTCGTCCATCTAGTCTAATAAATATTTGATTTTATTTGTTTCTTAATCTAAAATCATGATCATAATAAATGAACCTTATTATCTTCCGTATATATTTCAATCATAATTAATGAATCATGATAATTGTCTATAAATATCTCAATTGTTTTTTAATATAATGATTTGTATTAGGAGTGTTCAAGAACCCATTTAACAGAACTCAACACGAAATAGCTCAGCCCAAAGTAACCCAATGTCTAATTGAGTTGTAAGATCTTCAAACCATAGATATCGGGTTGATATATTTTAATATAATGATTTGTATTAGGAGTGCATAAAAACCCGATCAACCTAACTCAATGCGAAATAACTCAACCCGCAGCAACCGAATGTCTAATTAAGTTGTAAAATCTTCAAGCCATAGGTATCAGGTTGATGTTGGGTTACTTTATTTGAACACAACCCAACCCAATGAACCCGATATTATTTTAGTTCTTCAATTGAATATGATTGTTGAGTATCTACTAATATATGCATACGTTATTTTCACTATCACGTAACCTTTTCATATAAATATATTTTTCAATTTATTATTCATCTCTATATAACTCCTTTATATATATGTCCAGTAATTATGACATATATATATATATATATATGTTTAATCAAATGGAACCCCTAAAATTTGTAAGATCCATGATATCCAATATGAATCACTCATTTTAGATAATTATATTATTTTTAAAAAATAAAATAAAAGCTAATTTAGTCAATTCAAATGCTTTTAGTTAATTTATTCTCCAATAAATAGAAAATCCACAATTTCTCAAATAGAACATTAATTTGTTGTTCAAAATGTGTATCCAAGTCCTTAAACAATATTTCTAGTGATATTTGTTGGTCCCAGTCGGATTTACAAGAGCTATAAGTAATCAGTTTGTAGAAGGAATGATAATACAAATACAGAAACTTTCACTTTAAAAATTATATATTGGTAAATAAAGATCAATAAAAATTTTACAGATTGTTAGCGGAAGAGATAAGGTAAAGAACTTATCTAAACAATATAAGGTTCACACAATTACAAAGAGCAAAGAGAAAAGATTTTCTACAAGAAATAAAGATAAGAATGTAAGTGCTTTTCACTTGTTCTAAGTGGTTCTTTCTCTTAGGTTGAGAGTATAGAGAAGTAACTCCTTGGGTAAGTTAGTAGTGGAAGGATGATAACTGAGAGGAGAGCACTCAGCTATTTATACCCATTGCATTAAATCAGGCATCGACTTTGCCTGTCCCGCTACCTCTGGTTCAGCTGTCCTGTGTCTTCTCATGTGACCACCTCTTGTTCATTGAATGCCCTTGTTGTTTGACTTGATGGCGTTTGGGATTGCGTTTGTTGAGTGGAGGCAGAAGGGGCAGCTGAAGGAGTAGTAGTTTTGTGCTACAGATAGCTGTTTCTCCCCCTCTTGACGATTTTGAGGACCACACTGATCTGAGTCCTGATTATTGTCAATCCTTTGCTTCTTTGACGATTCACCACAGATAGAAGGGTGCTTGACGAATTTACGCTTTGGCTTCTGCACGTCTGTGGGAGCCATGGCTTTAACCTTTGCATCGATCAGCTCGACGATGTCAGCCGCTGCCTGAGTAGCCTTATTGATCTCAATGTTGACTTGGAAATTGAATGCTTGTGAGCGTTGCATTTCTGCAGCCGCTTGCTTCGCTGTATTGTTGAAGTCCGAGGTGAAATCAGTCACCTTTTGAAGTAGGCGATCACCAAGAGCCTGCATCTCCGTCTAGGTGATATAATCAGCAAGGACGCTCAGAGGGACGAGTGTCGTTTGATCATTGGAATGAGAAGTGGAGGCCGCATCCCTCTAGATATGAGAAAGAACCCTTTGCAGGGTCTCTGCGTTTGTTGCTGTCAATTCCTGAAGGCGTTTGAGACGAGAAGAATTCGTCAAGGACTCAGCTTTCAATACAACAATGGATGATCGAACTTCATTCAGAGCAGTTGCGAAGGGGGATTGCTCTGCACAGGCCAAGTTGAATTTAGCTCTTCCAAGGAGCACAACATAGAGGTGGCAAAGGACTTGAACTCGTCCCTTGTGACATATGTTGTAGTGGCAACCTCTGGCTTAACACATGGGCCAGAGTTAGTATTTGTTCCAAGGACACCTTCTTTCACGACTTGTTTGACGTTGGTCGAGGAAGGATTTCCAGCTGATCCTCGTGACTCCCGTGGAGGAGAAGGCACTACGGCTGTTCTGTCATAAGGGACGTCCTCACCAGATTCAGAGTGTGATGAAGAGCCCTCGCTGAGTGGACATAGATATTTGTCAAGAGTCTCTAAACCTTGCTCTGAACAAGGTTGGGAAGTAGCTAGTGTAGAGGAAACGAATTCCTCTGTAAGGGAGAGTGACGTGGCATGGGAAGACATGCCACTTATTTGTTCAAAGGAATCACCCTTTTGAGAGGATAAGTCCTGGGAAGTGGATTCCCTTTGTTTTATATGGCCAGAGGCAGATGCGATCTCTGGCTGGTTTGGCTGGTGAGGGTTCAAGGTGTGCGCCTCTGTTTCAATGACCCGTGTTGCTCTAACAACTGGATCAGGTTGTCTGGATGCACTAGGAGTTGGGTTCTTGGAATATAACTGTGCCTATTTTGAGTCCTAGCCTGCTCTGGCTCTTCCTGATCCAGGGTAGCGCCTCCCTCTTCTCTCTCATCTCCCGCATCGCCCTCAGAGCTCTCTGAACATGAGCTCTCCTCATCACTCTCTTCCTCCTATCTCTCTGAGTCATCTGTGTTAGGACCGAATAACTCTATTTCTTGGTAAAGATTACTTACTTGAATGATTGGTTTGACAGATATAGTGCAGCGAAAAAGATAATAAATCAAACAAGTAGAAATCGATAAGAACACGATGAAGACGAATGATGAACACAGGAGAAAGCTTCAAAGGATTTTCAATTAGATGAAAATATTAACAATTACAATTCTGGAAGCACACTGAATTACAAAGGCCTACGCTGCTATTTATACAAGCAAGTAACCGTTTTCTGACACGACCTAAAGTAAATTAATCTAAGTCGTTCGATCAAAACAAATTACAGACAAGAACAGGTGATAAGCACGAGCAGCTAATAAACCTAAGTAAAACAGCTTAAAGATAATCTACACAGAAGACATTGCTGCAGMCCCTYTGTTRGACAACACAGAGGCTCTGCTAGATGAAACTTGGAAGTACGCAGAGGAAATCTTGCAGAACCTCTGTGAGACACAACAGAGGTTCTGTCGACTAAGTTTTGTAGCATTGTCTTCTCAGAGGACCAGTTCCAGAACCTTTGTGAGACACGACAGAGGTTCTGTCACTTGAGACTTGTAGCTTGAGCATCTTTTGCTGTTGGTCCTCTGTGGTCTTCTGTGACATATCATCTTCTGTCAATACTTGCAGTTTTACTTTTTCTATACTTTTACATTTAAGGAACTGAGAGCTAACAATCTCCCCCTAAGTATGAAAAAGTAAACTATGAACTTTGGGTGCAAGTGTATGACTTAATTGAATTGAAATTACAAGAGGTGATTAAACATCATTCTCTGAAAGAATTAAGATGAAAAGAATTACAAAGTAAAGAATTACAATGTAAAAATTACAATGTAAAGAATTACAATGTAAAAAATTACAAATGTAAAGAATTACAAAACTTGAAAGACAAAATTTGAAACATAGGCTCGATCTTGGGACAGAAGAGAATCAGACTTGAGACTCTGGGAAATCGTCTACCGCATAAAGAAAATCTGACTTTATAGTTCTGTAGACGTCGAAGATGAACTCTCTGAAGTTGATTTGTACTCTGATTACGTCTGATTACGTCCAAGAGAGATGACACTTCACCAACCCTATAGTGTCTTTTATCCACCTCTGCCACGATACACTTGAATATCCAGTCCAATGTCTCTGTTGAATACTTGTGCGCTTCTGTTAGGTCAAAGAATCTAAGTATCTCATCCTTGTCCAAATACACAAACCCATAAATGGGATTGTGCAGAATGGTGTTTGGATAGTACTTAGACACCCAACCTGGATTGCTGTAAGGAGGAGTGATCTTCAGATTCTTCTGTGCTAGTCGCATGACCAACTCAAAATCCTTCTGGCTGTAGTACATCACTTGCGCGCGCATAACTTCAATCAGCCTTCTGAGGGAAACTTGGTATGTTGACCTCCTCCCCATGTAGATATTAAGGATTTTGTGCATATAAATGAGATCATACACACAGAGGTTATGCAGATCAGCGTCAGAGAATGTATAGATGTTCCCGTCTTCTCTCCTTACAACGTATTGAGAGTAGAGCACAACCTTCTTCAATAAAGTTCTTGGAGAAATTGACACCAAAGATTTGATCATATGGCGCGAGAAGTCCTGCTCACGAGGCCTTGTAAGTCTGGATAATCGGAATTTGGCTGCGGCAGAGGGAATCCCAGTGAGCTCTGGGTCATAGGGTGGCTCTGTGTCTGTCCCAGAGTATCTCCATATAAGAATTTCCTCTGGGGTAGTAACGGGCTCTGTGCGAAGGTTAAGCGTAGGAATCTTGCTCATAGACTTCAAAATCTCAGAGACCTGTCCCCCTTGTGTAAACTCTGCCATCTTCTTTTCTTCTTCTTCCTCCAGGATAGGCCTCTGGGTTGATCCCTCTGCAAGGATGGGCTTAACGGTTCCTTGCAGAGCATCAAACGTACCCGTGGACGTTGTTTGTTGGACTTGTGGGATTCCAGAAGATGTGGCCTCACCTTCTTTGACATGCATAGGCGCTCTGCCCCTCTTAGCCTGAGCCTCTGCCTTGGATTCCTTTAAGACTCTGAGGAGTTCGGGTTTATGAGCATATTTTTCTTCATTGATTGGCGCAGAGGATTCTGAGCTCGAAGATGAACCCTTCTTTGACGACTCTACAGCTACGTCCTTTCCCTTGCCTGTAGGCTCTGCAGCCTTTTTCTTTCCTTTATCAGTAGCTGTAGGCTCTCCAATCTTTACACCCTTGGCAGGTGCTCTGGCGGCTGGTTTCTTCTGTTGTGGGGCCTTAGCCTTTTTCTTTTCCTCCTTTTTCTCCCCCTCATGACGATCACCATCACGCTTGTGATCGTCATGGCACTGGATGGCATCAGCCTTGCATGAAGATAGGGGAGCCCTCCTCAGATGACGCAGGATTCTGGTGGCTGCTTTGTACATCATCTCTGTCACCTTCTCGGCACTCGCAGAAGCATTCATTACATCAAGTTCTGTTGCCCATTTGAGTTTAGAGACGGTGCTTAGGACTTCTGCACGAAGGAGTTCACCTTCTTTGACAAGCTTGGATGTGAAGTCTTCGATTAAATCATTGGAAGTGAGGATCTCCATTTTAAGAGCTCGAAGATGGCCGGTCACAGAATCCCCTAGGGCATCCACCATAGCGTCCAGTTCTCCGCGAGTTGCCAAGTGGTTGATGTTTGCCCTCGAGGTTGACGAGTCGATTCCATATGAGACGGCAGAGGAGAACATTTGCTTGATTTCGTCTCTGAACGATGAGTAGTCTGTGTAGCCTGCAGAGACGAAATCAGCTGTAAACTTGGCTACCAATTCTGTGAGCTCGTCCTTAAGCGTTTTGATGGAGGAGGGGTTGAGGGACATTGCTTGAAAGGCCTCTGTCAGATCGTCCTTCTTGATGACAGAGCTCTGAAGGGTTGCCAATGTATTCTTCAATTCTGTATTGGTGGCAGATACCTCCTTCAGAGCCTCTGTAAGCGGTGTAAGATCCT
>NW_020202753.1:0-16016 GCF_001531365.2 Cynara cardunculus var. scolymus
AACTTATCTTTCCGCAAACAATCTTGTAAAATCTGTATTGATCTTCTTTATCAATATATATTTTAAATTTGAAAATTGTGTTTGTATTCATCCCCCCCCCTTCTACAACCTGTTTAGTATTCTTGTAGACCCTTTTGGGACCAACAATACTTTATGGGCATACAAAACCGCTTTCAAAACACCAATTGATATGTCCCCATACAAGCTAGTCTATGGCAAGGCTTGCCATCTTCCGTTAGAGCTTGAACATAAAGCATATTGGGCCTTAAAAGAATTAATTTTTCTCTAAAAGATGTTGGTTTGAAAAGGAAGTTGCAACTCTGTGAATTATATGAACATAGGCTGTTGTCCTATGAAAATGCCAAGCTCTATAAAGAAAAAACAAAAAGTTGGCATGACAAGAGGATACAACACAGAGAGTTGAGAGAAGGCCAACATGTTCTTTTGTTTAATTCTAGACTAAAGTTATTCCCAGGATAACTTAAGTCTAGATGGTCTGGGCCTTTTCTTGTTTCTAAAGTATACCCTTATGGAGCAGTGGACTTGGTAAACCCTGAAGATAACTCTATTTTTAAGGTAAATGGCCAAAGGGTAAAAGTGTATAATGATCCAGCAACAGTCTCAGAACAGCACTCTGAGAGTTGTGCTACTCCCTGCTAAAGTTTTAAAAACCCCCTTGGACTTCTTAAAAGTCCAACTTTGTTTGTAAATAAGTTTTAATTTCATAGGTTTTTTGTGTTTTAAAGTTTGAAAAGTTTATTGTGATTTTTGGAGAAAAGTTGGTAAACTGCTTGCAATGCTTTAGCATTCCATGTCTGCAGATTTTTGAAATGAGAAAAAGTTGGTTGAGCTTTATTTTTAAATTTCTTCATGAAAAAGATTGTTCTTGGTGGAGTTTGAGTAAGGTCTTGGCGCCTGTTTTTAAAAGAAAAAGAAAGGAAGGAGAGGGGTAAAGATAGAGACAAATGAGAGGTCTAATGAAGGTACGAAAGAGTACAAGCTCTTGATGTACATGACATCACCAATGTGTACCCTTAAAACCCAACTTTTCAGTCAAGGGTTAAACATGTCACATTTTGAAAAGTTGGGGTGTGGAGGTTAAATCTCATTTAATGAGAGCTTTTGAAAAAAATTATTATTTGGTACCTTTTTGATTAAAACCGCCGGCCACTCCCTCTAAACCCACTATTCTCCCTCTATTCCATCATTAACCATCATTTCTTTCTTTTCTAAACCAACCTTTCAATCACCCCCAAATTTCCCTCCATTACTCTCCCCATCACTCTAAGAAATCAACCACCATCATCGCCCCAAGCCATCACCTACTATCACACTATTTCCCCCATCTCTTCTCCCATATTTTCATCATTTACCTTCTCCATCTCTACCATGGCAAGAGTGAAAAGGCCGACTGTTCGAGACCAACCACCGGTGAGAGTACCTGTTCGAAGAAGCAACCGTCGAAGGGCTGCTGTTAGGCCTTCAAATGCAGAGCCAGAGATGGTGGAACTGAGTGAGAACAGTTCATCATCATCATTGAGTGAAGAAGAGGCTGTGTCTACCCCTTCACAGTCGATGGCCCCTTCATCTTCCACCATGGCCAAAGCCCCTATTCATGAACCAAGTCAGAGGAGGGTTCAAATCATTGATCTCAATGAGCCTCCTGTGGATGAACCAGAGCATGAAGTAGAGGTAACATTCAATCCATATGTTATTGTAGAAGACTATGTAACCTATGAATCAGAGGATGATGCTACTAAGTTAGTGGACTTAGGGAGGGTCTATTTGCTTCCTTGGAATGATGAGACCACCCATGCCCCCATTCAAGAACATGTTGAGGCCACACCTCAAAGCAATGATTTTGAGGTCATTGATGATATATTGGCCAAAATGGGGGTAGACCTTTCTAAGCAAAGGACTAAAGAGCAGACCTCTATGGATGTATTGTTAGAGGCTGTTGAAACTTTGACCTCTCCCAGTCCACTCAAATGGAGCCTCCCTCTAAAAAGAGGAACGCTTTGGGAAAGAAGGTTGCCAAGAAAACCTCCCAAACAGCAGGTCCTGCCCTCAAGAAGAAGAAAGTGGCTGCTGTTGCCAAAGGCAGAACAGTAGCCTTGGAAGACTCTCCTAGAAGGACCACAAGACAGTCACAGAATGTTGCAGCATCCAAACAGCATCCTGCTACCACTTCCTCCACTCCAGCAGTTACAGAGAGGTCCATGTTACCTTTTGAGGGTTTTAGCTCTGTCAAAGCCAAGGCTTTGTTCAAGAAGTTCAAAAACAAGTCTGCCTTGCCCAACAAAGGATTTGATCAAAGAAGTGTGGAGGAATGCCCATTCATCAAAGAGGTAATTGATAGCTTGGGATGGCAAACTTTCTGTGAGGTACAATGCTCTTACAATCTTTCACTCATTAGTGAGTTTTATGCTGAAGTTGCTGCTAGAAAGTCCTGTATGATTAAGGTTAGAGGAGTAAGCTTGTCCTTTGATGATGAGACCTTGAATAGTGTCTTAGGCCTCACCACACACTTCAACTCAGATTTTGAGATTCTGTCACACGCACGCTGCCTCTGAGGCCAAACAAAACAAAATCTGTGAAGCAGTAGCTAGGCCAGGAACAACATGGGAGCATCATTCAAACTTCACACTAAGGGTCTTCAAAGCATCAAATTTAACCCTAAATGCTAATGTGTGGGTTAATTTTGACAAGCATTCACTCCACCCTACAACCCATGATAGTTCCTTAAATGTTGAAAGAATGGTTTTGTTATACTGCATTTTGAAGGGTAAAACAATCAATGTTGGAGAAATTATGTACAAGGAAATTGTGTATTATGTTAATAGAACCCAAGGGAAGCTGTATCTCCGTGGGGTCATTGACAGGTTGTTAAAGAGTGTGGGAGTGCCTACTTTCAAGGATGATGTCATTGTCAAGGAGGGAGCAGAAAAGTCTACAACAGACTTAAAAGCAGTGTCAAGGTTGAAGGAAAGAGCAAGTAGAAGCATGGGATCAGTTGACTTGATGGGCATGATACAAGATATGTTATCTCAAAACAGCCACCTTTTGGACAGCATGATGAGACAGAGGTGTGAGACTTTGGAGAAGATGGATGAGTTGAAAGATGAAGTGAGGAGGCAGATTCAGAAAGGGCAGAAGCAGGGGAGGCATGAGATGAAGGAGATAAAGCAGAAAGTAGAGGAGATGGTGGGTAAGAAGTTGAAGAAGATGGGTAAGAGGCTAAAGAGCCTCAAGGATGAGAACAAGAGGTTGAAGGAGGAGAACCAACAGCTCAAGGAAGCAGCCATGGATGCAGCCATGGAACCACAAGCCACACAGCCTACTCCCTTGGAGTAGGACAGGTTCATTCATTCATCTTTAGCTTCCAAATTTTATTTTTATTTTGAGTATGGGATAGTTTTCTTACTTTTTAGCTTTAGTTTTATACTTGATTACATGATCATTGCTTATAATTTTTGATATCATAGCCTAAATAAATTTGAGGGTAAATAGCCATTCACCTATTAAATATGTTCTTGCTAGAACTAGCATATGTCTTTTCTTGAAGCAAAATTCCACTCATACACCAATGCACAAATGGGTATGATTTAGGCCATTCTTCATTTATAACTCACAAAGCAGCCACTTGTAGCCTTATACACACTATCCACCCAACATAGCCAATGAGGGCATTGTCAAAGTTCCAAGTTTGGGGGAGAGTATACCACAAAGACCACAACTTCAATACAAAAGAGCAAAGCTCTAATAAGAAGCCTTTCTGGGATCTGTTTTGAAGCACAAAAATGTCCCATAGGGGCAATGCGCATGCTTTCATCATAAAGAGCACAAAGTGCCAAAAATTCAAAAAAAAAAAAATTAAGATGAAGCATAAAAGGAAAAAGGCATTGTGAGAGAAGAAAATAGCCAAAAAAGAGAAAAACCATAACAAGTCCTATTGACCCTAGCAAAAGAGGTGTGTTGAGTTCATTAAAGAGAAGACTAGTGCTAGCATATGGTTCATACATGAAAAATAGGTTATGAATGATTTGCTAAAAATTTATGAAAGGCTATGAGGTTCATAATGATATGCTTTGTTTTATGGGTGCACTTACAGCCTTGATCTTGTATATTTTGCTATATTGAGTCCTTTTTGGTTATCATTTGGTTGCTTGGACACAATCAACACTTTAAGTTTGGGGGTGTGATAAGCATGGTTTATTACATGCTTAAAGTACCTATTTCCTTTGTGTAATAGGTAGATTCTTCTAGTTTATCCCAACCTTGAGTCATTTTCACTTTCTTATTTTCCATTTATTATGTTTGGAGCTAAATGTGGTGATGGATTTGTTTTTACAACAATTTGGGGGTAGATGACATCTTTGACTTACAAATGCTGCACTATTATGCTGCAGCATTCCAGCAGCATTGACCTGATCCGGTGCGCCTTTTTGGAGAAGTGCTTATTAGTTCAGCCATTGTCAAGGAGAGAAGTCTAAGCTTGAAGAACCGTTGGTTTTTGTCCAAAACAGCTGGTGAAGGGGACCTTTGGATGACCTTTTGTGATGGAGTTGATGTCCACTTTATGGTTCCCTCATGTTGAACATTTACCTTTCCCATATTTTTGTCTTTTTCGTCTAGTATTTGTGTATAAAAAGGGGCCATGGGTGCTCTTTTAGAAGACATCTCTCTTAGCCCTTAACATTTCTCTCAATCCCTGGTTCCCATTCTCAAACACTTTCAAACTTTTAGTAGTTTTATGTTTATGCAAGTTCTTAAGTTTTTCTTTAAATATTGTTCTTCATCTTGAGGTGCTGCAACATTTATTTATTTACTTTTATCGTCATTTAATTTTCATCTTTACTTTCCGTCATTTATATTCAGTCGTTTACATTCATGTCATTACTTTATGTCACTTACTTTCCATAATGAGTAGCTAATTCCATTAGCTCGGGTGTAGGCTAAAGGGTGAAATGTTAAACCGAATGAAAGTGGACGTTGTTCTGCAAAGAAAATGTTCCACTATTTCATTCAAGTTTTAAAAAACCAAGCACACTTCTTGACGAGTTGATCATTTTGAAAGTGTTAAAGTGCCATGGACTTAGAGATAAGCCATTGAAATGCACGTCAGCTTGAATGATATGAGAGGTAGACTTGAGATAGATGCCGACAAGGAGACCTGTCATTTATGTTTTTCAAACTTAACTCCCGACGGGTTGGTCACTCTTTAAAAGTGTCAAAGTGTGATAGATTCAGAGATGAACTATCTTGAACACACGCCAACTTGAATGATATAGGAATCGGCTCGAAAGAGKGATTTTTAACAAAGAGATTTGTTTAGCCATATACTTTGAAGACACCATTTTGTCACTATCCCTGGTCTGAACACCACATAGAGATATGGGTGCAAATCTATAATATAGTGCAAAGGTGAAGTCCGAGATGAATACCTTCAAAGTAGATGGTGGAACTAGTTTTAGCTTACTGTATGTTGTAGCATTTCTACAGCATTGTCTGCTGAAATTTGTGTAAGTCTTACACCCGTGCTACCTTTATTATTATGTTATATTTGCTTTGTTAACTCAGAATCATACTAAAGTCTTCAATTTCATCATCTGAAATCTTTTCTTTTATTGGACTCTTATTGAAATTTTGCTACAATCCTCGTGGACGATAATCTGGTACATGTACCACTTTATTACTTGGAAAGACGATATTGAGCCGTATTGTATACTTGCTTTGTGGCCCAATTCTTTAGTCTAAAGGTGTGTGATATTGCCGACTAGACATCTTGAGACACATGGTATATTGATCCCATGATTCTTGCAAGCATTCAAGAAACTTTGTCAGAGTCTCAAAGTTGGAGTATTCTCTTCCAACTATCCTCAAATTGATAAGAAGACAATTAAAATGTTGATGTACTTCAGACAATGATTCATTCTTTCCATAGAGAAAGCTTTTATATTGTCTTACTAGATTAATCTTCCTCAATTCATGTACTTCAGTAGTACCTTCATATTGAACACATTGAGTGTCCCACATGGATTTTGAGGTTTTGAGCTTCATCATAGAGTGATATACCTCGTCAGGAAGAGACATGGCTATTATAGACCTCACACGAGTGTTTAAAGCCATCTTTTTCTTGTCTTGATCACTCCATTGATGAGGGATCTTTGGAATCTGCTATTTAGGAATCGCGATAGTCGTAGCAGTTGCAGGAACTGCTAGAGATATAGCATATGGAACATAAGGTCTATTTTCTATATAGTATGGAATCTCAGGATTCACACCTTCCAAGAAGAGAGACATCTGATTCTTCTAGAAACTTAAGTTGTCATTTATGAAACGGGGAAGTTTGGCAAGAGAGTCATTATCGTGAAAGTGAGTGCTAGTGTTTTGTAAAGCCATTTGTAAAGGAATAAATTATCTAGAGAAGAAACGATAATAAAATGCCAATAAAACAGCAAAACAACACAAAAGGCAAACGCTGCTCTGATACCACTTGTTGGTTCTAGCTGGATCTACAAGAGTTTATAGGTAACAGTTTGTAAAAGGGGGGGGGGATGAATACAAACACATAAACTTTGACTTTTAAAAGTTATATATTGATAAAAAATGATCAATGCAAATTTTACAGATTGTTTGCGGAAACGATAAGGTAAAGAAACCTATCTAAACAATCTAGAGATACAGACAAATACACTTACCAAAGAAAAAAGATTTGCTGTAAGAAATAAAGACTTGAAAATGGGTTCTCCACTTGTTCAAAGTGGTTCTTTCTCTTTAGAGAGAAGTAACTTCTTGGTTAAGCTTCTTAGAGTGAGGAAGATGATATAACTGAGTAGAGAACACTCAGTTATTTATACCCATTACATTAAATGCAATTCAGAAGGTACACAACATGTGTCAAGCTTTTAAAGGAAAGCTTTTCCTTTGCTATAGTGAATAGTCCCTTTGTCTATTCATGAGCAGACATCTTTTCATAAAGTTGGTGAGCACTAGAGTCAACTGAGTGGCTCCGTACAGTACTATACCCTAGAAAATGTATAGGTTTGACCTTAGTGTATGGATGGACAAGACAAAAACAAACATGCATGATAAGTTACATTTCATTTTTGAATATTTGGATGACGCTGGAGGTCTCTTCAGCATTCGCTGAAACTTGTGTCGTCTTCACATATGTTGGACTAGTTTGTAATCACTAAATGCCACTTCAAATCATGAACGCGTTAGTCTCTAATCTTCAGTTTCTGTCTTCGACATTGCTAAAGGTTCTTTGGTGTGAGTTTTGTCTTCTTAAAGTATAAGAGTCACTGGAGAGTTACAATACATGTTCAAATATCACTGAATAGACTTAGTGATGATCGTTGAAACTGAATAAACAGAAACACTATACTTCGATAGGTAAATGAGATTATTATCAAATCAATGAGAGAGGATCAACAGATGCTCCTTTCGACTCCCCTCAGCAACATGCGGCTGATCCTCTCGACAGCGCATTCGAGACGCCCGACCTCAATAATAATCACTCGAATACTGTTGAGGCTCAGGTATACACTATACCCCCTACCCTTCTTTCTTTGTTACTAATCCTAAGATCTCTCATGCTCAATGTTCTCCTCTCTCTACAAGTCCTATGGAGACTGAACTCCTAGTCAATGAGACTGACGTCTATGATATGGTTGGGGAGGTCAAGCTGCTTCTCCCTACTGTTGCGACCATTCTTGAGAAGGTGGACGAAGTTCAACAGGGAATGCCCTTGAAGGAAGTGTTGATCCCAGATCTCTCAATAACACTAATAATGAAGTTAAAATAACCAAATTATAGTGTTTGGATGAATAAAATGATGAACACTCAAGAACAATTAATAAACATTCTAAGAATATGCTTGAGTGCCAAAGATTTCACTTTATTCCAATGATGTGAAAAACGTAAAGTGTCAAAGATTACAATAGGCCTAACCACCTATTTATATACTAGTAATCTAAATAAGAAGATAACTATCTAGTGAGACTATTTAGCTAATCTTCTACTAACAGATAAAGCTTATCTAAAACATGGATAAACACTAAAGCAAGATAAACTTTGTAGAATCCAATTGTGATTGGTCATCTCCACCTGTCTTCCATGGGGTATGACTTCAATCTTATCTTCATATCTTCATTGCTTGCCTCTGGTTGAACTGATGAGGGAAACTCCAAGAGTTAGTACCCAGAGGGGTTATGAAGATGCACTTTCCATCGCATCTCTGATCAGTTCATCGACCCTCTGGTCAGTTCATCAACCCTCTGGTTGTTCTTGAGACTTAGCCATTTTTTCTTGAAGTCTTCCATCGGCCTTCTGGTTCTTCATCACTTGTTTGTCTTCATTACTTCCATGCATAATACTTATGGGGTCTAACAATCTCCCCCTAAGTAATGAAAGAACAAACATTAACTAATCTAGGAACATTCAGAGTATGAGTGAAGAACAAAGGCTATTCTAAAGAAACATCTTTTGCCAATTTTTCATTGGAACAAAATGATGAATTCTTACAACGATGAAATGAAAGAAATTACAAGACAAAACATAAGACAAACTACATTCAAGGTCTCCCTTGTGATATATCCCAAAAGCGCTTTAGAAGTCCTTTGTATTGGACTGTATATATCTCATGAATCAGTCTATGTCCATCTTCTATTGGCACATGAGGTCTGCCTAACCTGTCATTGATGGCTTTCTGAAACTATTCAAGTGTTTCATTTGAGTACTTGAGGCCTCAGTCAACCTAAAGAATTTCTTTGTGCCAAACTCATTTTTATATACCAGGAGGTTCATGGATTCTATATCGCGATCATGATATAGATATTGATGGATGTTTTCCATCATGATTGGATCCCTTGGCGGCACCTCTGGACGTCTCCTGAGTGACTCCATGTTGGCGATGATTTCATCGACAACCCTTTGAGGAGGGTGCCTCGATGAAGAGGGAACATTCGCTTGCACCTGGGTTGGTTGGGATGTGGTTTGTGTTTGGGCTAAGGGTTGAGAGTAGGTTGGTGATGGAATGGTTTAGGTTGGCTCTGGTTCATTGGGCTCAGGTGGGGTGGTTTCTGGTTCATGGGTTTCAGTTTGGGTGGTTTCTTGTTCTTCATGTCGTGTTTGGATTGGAAGATGTTATGGTGATGAAGGTTGGATGATTGTGGGTTGTGGTTGTATGGGTAGGATGGTGAAGGGTTCTGTGGTGCGAGGTGTTGGTGAGGGGGTTAAGGGAAGGTTGAGAGTTGGTGATGGGGTGAAGGGTATGTTTGTTTCTATTTGAGGTGTGGATGGTTCTTCATCGGTTGATAAACTCAGCTTGATGGGTTCTTGGGTGGCGGCAAAGGGAACATGTACATTATGTACATCTTCAGAGGGCTGAGCCTCTGGTTCCCTCGCTTGGGTTCCTTGGTTTGAGGTAGATGGTTTGTTTTGTGTTTGAGGTGAGGGTGGTGGTGCAGCAGATTCCATATGTTGAGTAGTCGCGGCCTGGTTCTCCCCCTCATAAGGTCCAAGACCTTGATCATCAGGGTCTGGATCCTCATGTCGTGGCCTTTTGTGCAGGCGGCTGCTGGAGCATGATGCTCTATTCATCTTCTTCTTTTGCTCCTTCCTGAAGGACGAAAGATACGCCTTCAAGACTTGTTGTCTTCGACTCTCTACCATCGAGTGAAGAAGAAAGTTCATGCATGCTTGTTGATCGGCAAGGCTCTGGGAGAGAGCCTTGGTTGGTTGTGCAGCACGGTGAATGAATTTTGCACTTATCTCATTGAAGGATGAGACAAGTGCCTTCGACAGGGCCCGTAGATCGGCCTTGGTGGCGAAATCCATGGTGGATGTGGAGGCAGGTGGGGGCACAGAGGTGGAGGTGGATGTGGATGGAGGAATGGGAATGTTGGCGATGATGTTCCTTAGCTCTGCAGTGAAGGAAGAAAAGGCTTCATCAAAAGATGGGCCTGCAGAGGGGGGGTGGAGGTGGATGTGGTATGTGGGCTATGATGGTGGCTGGGAGGGAGGTTAGGTTGTTTTGGATGGTGGCCATTTGGGATGAGAGGGAGGCTAAGGTTTCATTGATTGAAGAAGTTGGGGGTGGGATAGGTTGAGGGATTTGGGAGATTATGGTGGTTGGGAGGGTGTTGAGGGTTTGGGAGATAATATGTATTTGGGCGGTTATGGAGACTAGGGTCTCATCGGTCGCAGTTTTCTGGGCCGTGAGGGTGGCGATGGAGTTCATCATAAGTTGGTTTCTTTGGGTGGCAAAGGTGGATGAGGTGTTATGGTGTTGGGTGATGGTCTGTTGCAACATTTGGAGGCGGGTTGTGTTGTCTCGGGTTTGGGTTTTGAGGGTTGCAAGGGACTGTTGAATGGGGGTAAGATCGATGGATGGGGGTTGTCGACAATCCCTTGTATGATGAGTTTTAGGTCTTCCAAGGACCGCTGAATCGAGTCTACAAAGGCTTGGAACTCAGCATTTTTTACCAGATTAGCCACAAAGGTAACCCCTGCAACAACGGATGTTGCAGGTTGAGCCTCAGCTCCAGAGGCGCCTTCAATGCCTTGTAAAAATGTAGGCCTTGAAGGACTTCCACCAAGTCCTTGATAACCCTCTAGTGAGGAGCTATCTCTTGATGTTGCGACATCTTCTTCTTCTTCCTCGGCTTCAGAGGCAGGTAAGAGAAGTAAGTGTGTTTCCCTTTTGCTAGATCAAGTATCGAAGGGGTGGGTTGTGCACGAATAGGAGATCCCTCTGAACGATCTTGAGGATCAGCAATGCCAGAAGCAACACATGCTTCTGGGTGTGTGAAGGGTGGTGGCGAGCCATGAGGTGAAGTGGCTCTTATTTCTTCATCGTCTCTCTGTTGGGAGAGGGGCGATTGATGGTGAGGTTCCTTGGCTTCATCATCTCCAGAGGCCCGAAGAATGGCCTTTGGATGGCTGGCTGGGTGAGGGATTGGACTGGGTCATCCATGTTCAATACCCCTTTGGCCTTGATCGCCAGGGGTAGTGGTGGTGGTTGTCCTTTGGGTAATGGGGATGGGAATTGTATGTGAAGGGTCGGGGGATGCACAAGGAGTGTCATCATCATCATCTTCATCATCCGATGAAGACGACTCCTGTGCTCCCTCGTTGTTGTCAGGGGACGGCTCTAGGTGCTCTGGGGTAGCTACCCTTGGTTCACAGGACAACAGAGAGCGTTCATACTTTTGCCTTATCTCAGACGTCTCTGGTATGATGCTGAGCATGACTCTTGAAACTGTCCTCTCCGTTGTGTACCCTTCTTTGGAGATCGTCGGTCGATGGCCGTTCATTATAAACTGCGGAGTGTACGGTTCATTGGCCGGTAGTTCATGTCTTCTCATCGCGTCCCTTATGAAGAGAGCGAGGAATCGAGGGAAGAGAACAGAGGTCAGCAGTTTTCCTGCGGCTTTGAGTTTGCATTTTTTGATCACCGCAACATGTATCTCGTTGTAGATCAGAAAGGCATAATCCAGTGGTAAGTTGAAGAAGAGGTCGTACATGATCGTCATTATGTTGATGTTGCCCTGATCCATCGACCCTAGTTTGCAAGTCAGAGCTCTGTTCAATATGGAAAAGAACATGTTCCACATTGGGGGCAAGAATTGCCTCTTGAAATCGGAGGCGTTGCGTAGGTCACGATTGTAACCTAGCATTCGGATGAAGCAGAGGATGTCGAAGCTTGTGGGTGGCTCGGCGTAGTGGTTAATGCCGAGTAGGAATACAAAGGACTTTTGAGACCTTTGCTCGTGAGATCTTGACGGAGCAAACCATATCGTTTGGGGCGTCTATGTCCCCCATGATTCCACCGCTTTTGGGGATAAACTCACATTTTTGCCAATACTGTTGGACGTACTTGAGAGGTACGCCATTGTCTGTTAATGTCAAAGCGGGTTGGAGGATGCAGTTTTGGAAAAACTCGATCATAATGGCAAACCTGTGTTCAAAAAGGTTGGTGCGTAAGTCAATTGCATGATTGTTTAGCTTGATAGGGAGGAAAACCAGTGCACGGCTGTCTGCGCCGGTTGATTGCATGTGGCTATCATTGTTGTTCGATTCATGGGAGGCGGAGGAAGCCATTGTTGTTTGAAGTTGCAGGTTTTTGCTATTTGTTGTTCGTCTTAAGTAAGTTGCAGGTTTAGAAAGCGTAAAGAAGAAGTGGTTGGGGAAGATGAGTATATATAGGTGGAGAATGGGGAAGGGTGTTTGAGATAAATAATTTTAAAAGAATGCTGATGATGGTGGGAGACGTTTGGCAAAAAGGTGATATGGTGGGGGATCGTGTGCCGTCTTGACAGTGTCATGCCATTAATGTTGGAGGACACGTGTCAATCTGGGGATAATGGATGGGTAATTTGAAGAGGTTTTTGGGGAACAGGCTGTAAATATGGCAGGCTTTTGTGTAAGATGACGTTTGGATTATTTGGAATAATTAAATAATTATTCCAAATAATATCTATTGAAATATCAATCCAAAAAAAATTTGTATTTAAAAATTCCATCTAATTGTAAGATAAATACTAATTACAAAGTTTTGGTCTTCTAAAAACCCATGTTGTATAGTTTTTAGTCACAAACGCTGCAATTTTGTATAATCTTTAAAAAGTTTTCAATTAAGATGGTTTTTGGATGAAAATTATTTTGTCAAGGAACCAGATGAGCTCTGGTTGGTCATGACTCATTGGATGGGGAACCAGAGGTCTCTGGTTAAACATAMCMTTTTTGGATGAGGAACCAGAGGTCTCTGGTTGAGCATGATGAATAAGTTCATCGATGAATTGTTGGGTTGTATGAATAATGAGCCTTGGATAGACAAACCAAAGGCTCTGGTTAAGCATGGACAACCCATGATGTAGGACCAGAGGGGCTCTGGTTGAATTCACATGTTTTATTCATCATTTATCTAGCATTTTGATGTCCAGAGGCTCTGGATAGTAGAACCACAGGCTCTGGGATGGAAAATGCATATTTATGCAATTAGAACTCTTTATGATGAATGAAAAGCTCCCCCTCAAATGATGCAAGGGGATTAGAGTTGAGTTTAAAACTCCCCCTAGAACCAATAGGGAGGTTGATTTTGATGACCAGAGGCTCTGGTCTATACAACCAGAGGCTCTGGTTGTGAAAGATGATGAAAAATGATATGAAATGTGGCTACGTATGAGAAAGGATATGAAAATGAGTGGGTCTTTGAGACCAGAGGGCTCTGGTTCCAAAGACAACAAATCCAGAGGCTTTGGTCTTTAGAACCAGAGGCTCTGGTTGCAAAGGCGATGAAAATAGTTATGAAGTCATGGTTAAGTATATGCAAAAGGGTATGAGAAGATGGAGCATTTGAGACTAGAGGGCTCTAGTTGCAAAGGCGATGCAAATAATTATGAAATGTTGGTTAAGTGCATGTAAGTGAGTGTAGAATGGATGTGCCTATGAGACCAGAGGGCTCTGGTTCCAAAGGCATTGAATCCAGAGGCTCTGGTTGAGAAAAGAGTACTTAGTAAAAAAGTTCAGAAAGTATTGGCTTTGGACCAGAGGTCTCTGGTTCCAGAGGGTGATGGAAAATGACGTGGTTACATGCATGAATGACCAAGGAAGTCCAAGTTTGAGACCAAAGAGGCTCTGGTCTCAAAGAATTGGAATCCAGAGGCTCTGGTCTATACAACCAGAGGCTCTACTTTCGAGGGGAATACTTGGTGAAAGATACCAAGTATTTGTTTTGGACTAGAGGTCTCTAGTTCCAAAGGCGATGAAAACTTTTGCCAAAAAAAAATCAAGTGCTTCTAAATGGCCAGAGGCTCTGGTCTTTACAACCAGAGGCTCTGGTTTATAGTACTTGGTGTTTATGGCCATTATAATATTTATCACTTACAAGCATAACCATGAGATATTGAGGATCTCTGGTTTCAAACTAATGATTGCCTCTAAGTGGTGAGATTCAGCATACCCATCTTGCTGACTAGGAATAAAAATATTTTCTCATCAAGAGCTTTTATGAAAATGTTAGAAAGTTGAATCTCAGAGGGAACAAAGTACATCTCTATTTTACCTTTTTCAACATTGTCTTTCAGAAAGTGGTACCCTACATCGATGTTCTTGGTCTTGGAATGCTGCACAGGATTTGCAGAGATGGCTATTGCACTCTTGGAGTCACAGAGGATTGGTATTTTTTTCTTATTGAAAGCCATAGTCTTTAAGCTGAGTTTTCATCCAGAGAACTTGTGAACAACAACTAGCAGCAACAACATATTCTGCTTATGCTGTAGAAGTTGAAACACAATTTTGTTTTCTGGATGTCCAAATTACCAGCTTGTCCCCCAAGAGTTGACAGCTTCCAGACGTACTCTTTCTATCAAGTTTGCGACCTGCATGATCTGCATCTGTATAGGCTATTAGATCAAAGCCAAAGTTCTTAGGATACCAGAGACCCAATGAAGGGGTTCCCTTAAGGTATGTAAAGATCCTCTTGACTGTAGAGAGATGAGATTCTTTAGGATTGGATTGATACCTTGCACAAAGACATATATCAAACATAATATCTAGTCTACTAGTTGTCAGATACAGGAGTGATCCAATCATGTCTCTGTAGGTTGTTACATCCACAGATTTGCCTAATGGATCAGCAAATACCTTAGCTCTTCTAACCATAGGTGTTCTCATCGATGATGAATTTGAGAGAGARTATTCCTTCAGAAGGTCAGTCACATACTTGGACTGATTGATGAAAATCCCTTCTGAAGTTTGTTTTATTTGAAGACCAAGGAAGAAACTAAGTTCTCCCATCATACTCATCTCAAATTTGCTTTTCATCAGCTTTGAGAATTTTTYGYAATGTTTTGCATTTGTAGAGCCAAATATGATGTCGTCCACATATATTTGTACAAGTAGTATGTCACCTTTATGCTTCTTGAGAAAGAGGGTTGTATCAATTGTACTAATAAATAGATTATGAATAATCTAAATAAGTAGTGTGGATGAATAAAATGAAGAATACTCAAGAACAAAGAATGTGTATATTCAAAGTATATACTTGAGCATTAAAGATGCGTAAAACTTACTTAAGGTCTTATTTTATAATAGGCCTAGCTACCTATTTATACTAGCGATAAGAAGATAACTATCTAGTAAAACTATCTAGCCAATCTTCTAGGAAAGATAATGTTTATCTAAAGTATGGATAAACTATAAATCAAGATAAACTTAAAATCCAGCTGTCGATTTGTTATCTCCAGTTGTCTTTCATGGGATGTTAATTCAACCTTATCTTCATATCTTCATCGCATGCCTCTGGTTGAACTGCTGAAAAAAACTCTAAGTGTTGTTGACTAGAGGGGTGATGAAGATGTTCTTTCCATCACATCTCTGGTCGATTCATCGACCCTCTGGTTGTTCTCCAGACTTAGTCAATTCTGCCTTAACGTCTTCATCGGTCTTCTGGTTCTTCATCACTTATTGTTCTTCATTTCTTTTACATTGATTAATTATGGGGTCTAACACATGGTTCTTGTTGCTTCCACAAGGGTTCTGTTCCTTCGTTCTACCACTCCATTCTGTTGTGGGGTTCTGGCTGCTGAAAAGTTTTGTGAGATGCCTTCCTTGATGAGATATTCATCGATTCTGGCATTTTTGAATTCAGTTCCATTGTCGCTTCTAACTTTAATGAGTTTTCGTTGTAGAAGGACTTGGAGTCTTTTCATCACCCCAATAAGTAGGTCAGGAACATCTGATTTCTTCTTCACAAACTCAACCAAGGTGTATCTGGAGTATTCATCAACTAGTACCAATATGTACTTCTTTTCTGAGAGGCTTTGTGTAGATATGGGCCACAGAGATCAATGTGGATCATGTCCAAGGGCTTGGTGCAGGAGGTTTCTGACTTTGTTTTGTGAGAGGCCCGTTTTAGCTTTCCCATCTCGCAGGCGGAGATAGATGATCTTTTTCAAAGTTGAGATCAGGAATCCCCTTGACCAACTTCTGTTTGGCTAGTTTTCTTA
>NW_020202753.1:16481-17813 GCF_001531365.2 Cynara cardunculus var. scolymus
TAGCAGTCTTCGATAACTGATGACTGTAGATATCTCATGAATAAGTTGTTTCCCGTCTTCCCTTGGCACATGAGTTCTACCCAGTCTATCTCTGATAACTTCCTGAAATCATTCAAGTGACCATGGGCTCTCTCCACTGTGTACTCGATATATTTTATAGCTCTATTGGCGAAGGTCCTCATCTTTATGTCCATTACCAACCTTATCCATCGTTTGAAAAGACAGCCTGTGTTGGTTGGGTAGTCTGTCTAACAAACCTATGGTGTAGGAGGTCCATGGATTCTGGCAATAGAATTGGAGGATTGAGAGTCAAACCTTCATCGCGATCATGGTATAGGTACTGATGGATATTCTCCATCATTATTGGTTCCCTTGGTGGCATCTCCAGACGTCTCTTTAGCGACTCCATATTCATGATGATTTCGTCGACTAAGCTTTGTAGAGGGTGCCTTGATGAAGAGGGAATGTCTGCATGCACTTTTGTTGGTTCGGTTGAGGGTTGAGTTTGGGTTATGGGTTGTGTATCGGTTGAGGGGTGTGTTTGGGTTGTGGGTTGTGTATCGATTGGCAATGGTATGGTTTCTTGTGTTGGCTCATGTTGGGGTGGTTCAGGTTTATCTGGTTGTGTTTGGGCTTGAGGTTGTTGAGGTGAAGAAGGTTGGATGTTTATTTTTTCAGGTTCATTGGGTAGGGTGATGAAAGGTTCTGTAGTGCTAGGGGTTAGTGATGGGGTTAATGGTAGGCTTGGTGTTGGTGATGTAGTGAAAGGTGGATTGGTTTCTGTTGGTGGGGTTGATGGATTTTCAACAGATGAGGAACTTAACACGATGGGTTCAGGTATGGTGGCAATTGGAACATGTACATTATGTACATCTTCAGAGGGCTGAGCCTCTGGTTCCCTTGCTCGGGTTCCTTGGTTTGGTGATGATGGTGGGTTTTGTGTTTGGTGATCGGATGATGAAGGTGCAGCAGATGGTGCTTCCTGAGTTGTAGCAGCCGGGTTCTCTCCCTCATGAGGACCAAGACCATGATCATCTTGCTCTGGATCCTCATGCCTTGGCCTCTTCTGCAGGCGGCTGGCCGAGCATGAAGCTCTGCTTCTCTACTTCTTGAGGCGGAGGGAGGCCAGGTAGGCTCTCATAGCCTTTCTTGTAACGCCCCGACCCACATACATTGCATGTATCACATATTTCATATCAAAGAAATACATATTCATAAACATCTGGGTCCCTTAGTACAAGAATCTATCATGACCAAATACAAGATCCAAAAATTCAAAATACAATCTTGTACTAATCATCAAAATTATACATTAACAGCAAGTCCTTATCC
>NW_020202753.1:23418-25220 GCF_001531365.2 Cynara cardunculus var. scolymus
CTCTTGACTGCAGAGAGATGAGATTCTTTAGGATTGGATTGATACCTTGCACAAATACATGTAGCAAACATGATATCTAGTCTACTTGCCGTCAGATACAGGAGTGATCTAATCATGCATCTGTAGGTTGTTACATCCACAGGTTTGCCTGATGGATCAGCAAATAACTTAGCTCCTGTAGCCGTAGGTGTTCTCATCGATGATGAATTTCAGAGAGAGTATTTCTTTAGAAGGTCAGTCACATACTTGGACTGATTGATGAAAATTCCTTCTGAAGTTTGTTTTATTTGAAGACCAAAGAAGAAACTTAGTTCTCCCATCATACTCATCTCAAATTTGCTTTTCATCAACTACAAGAATTATTTGCAATGTTTTGCATTTGTAGAACCAAATATGATGTCTTCTACATATATTTGAACAAGTAATATGTCACCTTTGTGCTTTTTGAGAAAGAGGGTTGTATCAATTGTATCTTTTTCGAATCCATTATTGATGAGAAAGGTGGATAGTGTTTCATACCAGGCCTTGGGTGCTTGCTTTAGCCCAGATAGAGCTTTGTCCAGAAAATAGACATAATCTGGATGTTTTGGATCTTCAAACCCAGGGGGCTGCTGCACGTATACTACTGTTAGGATCAAGCGCTTACCCACTACACCAAAAGCAATTACCTTGGTGAAGGCGCAACCTTATTTCCCTTGTAGCGTAGCAGCCAGCGCCACGTTTCGATTTAGGAAGATGCTGGAACCTTGACCAACAATCCCCTCCCCCAGCATCTACCGGTACTAATAAGAGCTTCATTAGAAGTCAATGGCCGTGCAGCATGCCTTTCTCATAATTATGCACTCCTTGCATATTATGCACACCATGGGATTCGAACCCGTGACCTGCTCTGATACCAATTATTAGGATCAAGCGCTTACCCACTACACCAAAATCAATTGCCTTGGTGAAGGGGCAACCTTATTTGCCTTATAGCATAGCAGCCAGTGCCACGTTTCGATTTAGGAAGATGTTGGAACCGTGACCAACAACTTCTTCTTGAAGTTTGCCGTTTAGGAGGCGGACTTGACATCCATCTGATAAACCTTGAAGCCTTTGTGAGCTGCATAGGCTAGGAATATCCGGATGGCCTCAAGTCTTGCGACGGGAGCAAATGTCTCATCGTAGTCAATCCCTTCTTCCTGGCAGTAGCCCTTGGCAACAAGATTGGCTTTGTTCCTTATGACTATGCCATCTTCGTCCTTCTTGTTTTGGAAGACCCATTTGGTTCCTATGGTCGTCTTCCCTTTGGGTAGAGGCATAAGGGACCATACTTTGTTTCTTTCAAACTGGAATAATTCTTCTTGCATGGCGTCTATCCAGTTTGGGTCTTGTAGGGCTTCTGAAGTTTTCTTTGGTTCTATCATGCTCAGAAAGTTGGCGAAGAGGCATTCATTGGTAGTGGCAGATCTCGTCTTGACACCAGATGTTGGATCACCAATGATTTTGGTGGTGTGGGTGATCTTTTGTCCATTTGGTGCATGATTGGGGTTCTGGAGCAACAGGATGCAGTTCTTCATTGACTGATGGGACTACTTGCTCCCCCTCGAAGAGATCATCTCCGGAGAGGTGCTCTGGTTCTGGTTCATGGTCTGAAGACACAGAAGAAGTAGAAGGTGAAGTAACATGAGTTTTAGTGAGAGTTGTACCTTCAGCATTGGAGTTTTCATGTTCTTCATTAGCTCTGGAAGAAAGTTTAGTAATTGGTGCATGTCCAGAGATGACTTCTTCTTCGAAGATATCTTCAAATAAATGAGCTAATT
>NW_020202753.1:28380-29911 GCF_001531365.2 Cynara cardunculus var. scolymus
AGTCTCTTCGTTCATAGGGTCTCTTGATGAACTTCTTTTGGAACTGTCTTGTAGTCAAGGCCAGAGACTTAGCAAAGGCTTTGATATCATCATCTGATTCAGATGACTCATCTTCAGATTCCGATTCTACCACCATTGCTTTCTTTCCTTTCTTCTTGTGATCTCTGGTGGAGGTTTTTGATACTTCCTTTTTTTCAACAGCAAGAGCCAGAGGTCCACCGATGGATACTTTCTTCTTCATTATGTCGTTCTCTTGTGCTGCAAGTGTTCCATATACATCATGAAATGACCAGCCGTCTAGGTCCTGATTTGCTTGAAGAGACATTGACAGCTGAGTCCATTCATCGCCAAGACTTTTTAGAAACAAAACATTGTTTTCTTCCTTTGTTCTGGAGATATCATTTCGTCGACATTGATTAATCAATTTGTTGAAACGATCGTAAGTCTTCTGTATTGGTTCAACAGGAAGAGCTTAAAAGTTGGTGTATTCGTTGAGACATTGTGCTCTACGATTCTTCTTTGTTTTAGCTCCTCCTTCCAATTGGCTCGCAAGTTCATCCCACAATTCCTTTGTTGTGGAACATGCATCAAGGGATTGAAAATTTTCATTGGGAATGGCCGTGATGATTAGTCGCTTGGCCTTCTTGTCAATTTCCACACGCTCAATATCGTATTCATCCCAGTTCTTTTCATCCTTGGGCATATAATAAGCAGGAATTTCTGCTATGGTATTTGTTCATGGGACTCTTGGGACAAGAGTCTGTGGAACGTAAGGACCCTCCATTACAGATCGCAGGAGGTTTCTGTCCATCCCTTCCAAGAAATTTACCATTCATATTCTCCATTGTGGGTACTCTTCTCGTTGAAGAGTTGGAGGCTTGGTGAGGGAGCCAACACTATACGCTGAATTCCAGTTAGCCATTGAAGATATGAAGAGTGAGAAATGAGTTTTATGGAGAGATGATGAAATGAGAGATTTTAGTGATCGTTTTGATTGAGATACAATCAGTTGGCTCTGATACCAATTGTTGATCCTAGATCTCTCAATAACACTAATAAATAGAATATGAATAACCTAAATAATTAGTGTGGATGAATAAAATGAAGAATACTCAAGAACAAAGAATGTGTATATTCAAAGCATATATTTGAGCATTAATGATGCGTAAAAACTCACTTAAAGTCTTATTTTATGTTATAACTTGGTTTCAGATAACCTGGGTCAAGGTAAATTTTACGTGATTATTTGATAAATTATATGATGGTATGCGTGAATGTGGCAACAATACATGATATACATGTTTGGATAATATGAAAATTTTATTGAAGCAGATAGGTCTTTAAAATAATAAAATCCACACCGTCATATCCAATTTTATATTATTAAAATCCTCCACCGCCTAGGTGAGGATATTTAAAGAAAAGTTTGGATAAGGTTATCCTTATCACTGTCATTCTTTTAGAAAAAGAACCTATGTGTGTGAGATAAGGTGTTCTTCAAGAATTGTTGCTTCAAAAGTACTTGAAGATT
>NW_020202754.1:0-14484 GCF_001531365.2 Cynara cardunculus var. scolymus
TGCGGCGGCGGTGATGGAGATGAGGAAGAGAACCCCAATTCTACCCCACAACCAAGTTTGAATCATGTTAGTGTCATTTTCTTAGTCAAACGGTGGCATCGTTTGAAAAAAATTTCCTATATTTTTTTTCTTATGGTCAAGTGGTGCTACCGTTTAAAAAAATTTCTGGGTCCGTCCCTGCCTAAGGTGTAGGATTCTTTGACCATCTAGCAACCCAGGTGCTTGTAGAAACTTGTCGTAATTCAATTCTTTAGGTAATTTCGCCTTGTGGGAATGGTCCAATTGATTAGAGTCCTATTTATACCAATATTAGTTTTGAACGAAACGTAAACTCTACCTTTGAGCTTCTCTCCAAAGTCACTAAAAAAGTTGTGCTCCTTGCCACCTCAGGTAGTTTGTATTACGTGGTTAACTTTTCCCTTGATCATGGGCATACACAAATTTTCAAAAATCGTGTATGCTAAGCTGGGAATGCCGAGATATTATTCATCTTCAGCAGTCCATGATGTACCGAAAGGCTATTGCTCCGTATATGTTGGTGAAAGCAGTATGAAGAGATTTGTAATTCCATTAACGTATCTAAATCATCCTTCGTTTCAAACCTTGTTGAACCTGGCCGAAGAGGAGTTTGGCTATGCTCATCGGATGGGAGGTCTAACATTCCCATGCAAAGAAGAGACCTTCATTAAACTCGCTAGCGATATAGATCTTACATCATGACTAAATCTTGACAGAAGATGACTTTCTCTGTAATGTCATTTGTGACTACTAGCTAGGAACTTTTATCAGTTATTGTGAGCAATTACAAAAGCATCTTAGTAGAATTATGATAAATGAATTGAATTGATATACAAATGCTTCATATGTTCATAAAATACATGGCTTTTTGACATTCTAGGAGTTCATTCCATTCCTTGCATAACAACAAAAGCACGACAAACAGAAGTGCATTAACTACCCGCTTTCGCCACTTAATTAGACGTCTATGGGCCGAGGAACCCACAGCCTCTCTAGCACGTCATCTACGATGACATACTGGAAATTCATGCAACACAAAACCTTGAAAATCCCCTAGTTTGAGAAATTACCGGTTGATGGTTTTTTTGTCTTATTATATTACTGAAACTATGCTCCCCTCTTCTATAATACTGTTATTTTTACACATACAACACAACGAATCAACAATGGTCCTATTGATCACTTGTAAAGCAGGATAAATTCTCAATTCAAATGCAATAAATTATTTGAGAATTTTTTTGAAAGGCTATAGTATGGGGTCGTTTACCAAATGCTTACTCGGGTAAGTGCTTACCAAGTCATGTTACCTCACCGAATAAATATGGTAAGAACCAAGAATCTTACCCGAAAAGAGCGAGACAAGGACCAAGAGTCTTACCCGGTAAGTGAGGGCGACGACTCTTACCACGGTAAGCACTTACCGGGTAAATTGTTGCATGCAATATCGTTTTGGTGGACTAAAATCTTACCCAGTAAGTAAATAATAATGTTAAATTTTATTGATAAATACTTACCGGGTAAGTATTTGGTAAACGACCCTTTAACTCTTAATTTGTATTAATAACATGATGTGAGCTATAATTCCGGACAATCATTAAAATCTTGAGTACTTGTTATAATTCTTTCTTCTTGGACATGAGTATAATCTCTTTAGATAACATAGTCAGATACTACTTGTAGATAAAAAATTATAATGTTATCATAGTGTGTATATATTCCTATTTTTTTTAATTGTATATGATTTCCAAATTAAAAGAAATGGGGTATAATACTCCTTGCAAAAGAAATAAACATCGTCTAATTCGCATCGAGTCCATGCATAGAAGATTATAAGATAGTCCTTACAATTTAATTGTTTTGAAAGAGACCAGGCACAGTTGGGAAGCATACTTTGATTGGACAAAACGTTTGCAACTAAAATATCCTCTTAGTTTGTTCTTCATATTATTCAATAATATATTACTTCGCATTTTCTACACAATGCATCTTGTACTTTGGAGCACAAAAATAAGTGTAACGTAATAAAATAAAGTTAACTAATTGCTGTAAATCTAGTTAATTATATGCCAAAATATTGTAATTTCCGTTTAGCGATATGGAGATTTTATCCTTGGATGGACCAAAATACGTGATAGTCTAGATCATTTGGATGAACTCGCCACAAAAATGGTTGTATGCTTTAAAGTATACAAAGTTTTTAGAATTTGATGTGCTTGATTCCCTTAAAACTTTCGCCGTATGGATTCTGTAGCTAATTGCACAACTATATATATAATAATACTTGGTTTTGTGAATTCTAACCACTTATGCTTCAATCCAGGGTCTCTTAGTTTTGCTCTTACCCTTTAACTAATCCAATTTCGTGGTAACTTTTAAGTATGATGATGGGCTTGAATAAGTTTCATAGAATCATGCACTCTAAGCAAGGAATCCTGAGATTTCATTCATCCTCAAAAGTTGGCGACATTCCAAAAGGCTACTTCTCCGTATATGTTGGTGAAAGCAGAAAGAAGAGACTTATAGTTCCATTAGCGTATCTAAAACATCCTTTCTTCCAGAATATGCTGAATGTGTTACAAGAGGAGTATGGCTATGCTCATCCTATGGGAGGTCTAACATTCCCATGGAAAGAAGAGACCTTCATTGAACTCACTCGTGGTATAGATCATACATCATCACCATATATTAATAGAAGATGACTTTTTTATTTTATTTATGTCATTCTTGAAAGCTAGCTAGGAGCTTTATCTTATTGTTAGTAATTACCAAAGCATCTTGGTAGAATGATCATGGTAAAATCATTGATGTAGGAATTGGCAGAATGATCATAGTAAAATCATTGATGCATGATTATTATGTGAATGATAAAGCACTACGATACATTAAGTAATTGACGTTTAATTGGTGATGATCACATGACTTGTGTCAGTAATTTTACATAATCAGTGAGTGACAACTATTCAGATGAAATATTCAAAAAATATTTGGAGATATAAAACCTGACATATTATTGTAAGGTTTTCCAGTTATTTTGAAGGTATTGTATACCCAAATTAAAAAAACTAGGCATGCTATAGTTTGAAAGAGAAATTAAAATTTATCCAACAAACAAACGTTTTTCAATGTTTCTTAAGCACTAATTTTCTTGAAAATATTCTCATAAAGTGGAATCTCAATTGCATGGTGAATTTGGAAAAAAAAATAGTTTCTATTCTTTTGCCTTCTACTCTTCAAATTTTTCTAACTCAATGTCCACATTTTTATTTAGTGTAACCCAAAATAATCATCTATTATCAAACGTAAGTGTACGCTTTCCTATTTTACTCTTAATCATGTAATTGAGAAAATTTGTCCCWTTAAAATTGTCATCTAATTAGTCAAAATATTTAATAATTACACATTCATAAAAACTGTATCTCATTTTTATTGTGTACATTTATTTGGAACGGGGGAAGTATTTGATAAACCAAAAGTCTCTTGACTTAACTTCAACTTATTTCAACGATTACACCTCCAATCTTGGTTTATTTATTTATTTTTGTTATAGTAGTTCACATCCAGATTAATTTTGGTCTACTATTGCTCGAAAGGGCAAAATCATTGTCTCATATCGTAAGATTTCAAACGTGGCCTTACTATTTAATCCTATGCCAGAGCCAGCCACGCACATTTGGGAAGCACCCATGTTTTTTTAATAACATGGATATTCAACCAGCTATGCAAGCCGACTAATATTAGTGCGACCACTTACTTTGCGGGTAGTCTGGAGTCACCACATTTGAACCATCATAGCCGGAAGAAAATTTTTATTCTTCCTTGGATTTGAAYCTGAGACCTCYAGACACTTTTAACATTTGGAGCCAAGCTCAAATCAACCAAACACCACCCTTTGTAGTTGGRAAGTACACGTTGATTTGAGCAATGTTTGCATAATATCCTCTTATGTTGTTCTCTTTATTAAGCAATAATATTTTATTTCACATTGTTTAGATGAAGTATCTTGTACTTTGCACGACAAAACAAATTGTACATTAATAAAAWAAAGTTAACAACTTGCTGAAACTTTAGTAAATTATGTTAGAATATTAATGTCGTATCTTAGTAGTATTATAATCCAAACTCGTCACTGATTAAGAATACACATATCTATCATATATGAATAAAAACAAAAATTCATATATCCTTGGTAAATTTTCGTTTGCAAACAGAACACTGATGCCATGGGAAATTCATCTTTGGATTGACCAAAATATGTGATATTCTTGATCTCATGGAGGAGCTGCATGCCACAAAAATGTTTGTATGCACTTAATTTTCTCATGGGAAAGAAGTTATTGTTTGTTGTGATTTAAATTCCTTGTCTAGGCTACGGACAAGTACATATTTGTCGATGTACTAAAACCAGGCTGAATTGTCTTAACGAACATGGTAGCTGTGGAAACAAGGGAGATCTAATTATTGATTACAATATCAAGATACTGTCATAGTAGAATATTGTATGTACGTCTATGATACATACATAATATATTATATGGCCTGAAAGGGAAATAGACATAGCCTTGTACGATTCTTATATGTTGATGAAAATGTTTTACAACCTGATCATATTCTTTCAAGAAACAAACCATACACACAGTAGCATAAATGCTGCAGCATGGATCATCTCTAAAGCCACTAACCAAAGTATCAAAAAAGTGATAATAATCCAGCACCATGAATTATCTACTGTTTTACTTTTGGACACCTTAGCCATTTGGCACCACAACAAAATTGGACTGTGACCAAACTACCTGTATGTGATCAAAGTTGGATATAGTAACAAGTTCTATCAGTGTGAAACAAAATCCTAGAAGGCATATTAAACTTTATGGTAATATGACAAAAAATTAAACCACTTTTAGTGTTTTTATTGGAACCTTTTTGAAAAGTGATTTTTTTGAAGCTTCATGAAATTATCATCTGTTGTTGTAAGTTRGCATGTTTGATGGAAATTTATGCACAACCAAAAAATCAAAACATCTTAGTTAGACCCAACTTCAGATAAGCGTATATTCGCCTTCGGAATGTATATATATAGCTTCATTTCAAGCAGTCCAAACTAATCATAACAACATGAAGAATAAAACTAATAATATAAAGAAAACTGTTAGGTGGTTGTATGTCTGAATATTAGTGTAGTACTGTAAGAATTACAATCCAAGCAGGCCACTAAGAATATCCATAGATTACATAGATGTTTTGTGAATATTCATATTCAAGGTCATTGTATGCATTCCATTAAAAAACATATGCAATACAAGGACAATTTATTCTTGGAARGACCAAAGATTGTAAGATTCTTGGATCATCTTTCATTTGGCGAAAACTACACAGATGCTTGTAGAACTTGACGTAATTCAATATCCTTTAAAGTTTCGCCGTYTGGGAATTGTCCAATTAGTTAGAGTCCTATTTATACCAATATTGGTTTTGRATGAAACCTCAACTCCAGCCTGAAGCTTAACTCACTAAAGAAAATTGTGCTCTCTGCCTCAAATAGTTTCTATTTTGTGGTTAACTTTTCTCTTGATCATGGGTGTTCACAGATTTCCAAAAATCATGTATGTTAAGCTGGGAATGCCGAGATATCATACATCTTCAGCAGTCGRTGATGTACCAAAAGGCCATTGCTCCGTATATGTTGGGGAAAGCAGCATGAAGAGATTTGTAATTCCATTAGCGTATCTAACACATCCTTCCTTTCAAACATTGTTGAACCTTGCTGAAGAGGAGTTTGGCTATGCTCATCCAATGGGAGGTCTCACATTCCCATGCAAAGAAGAGACTTTCATTGAACTAATTAACAGTATATAGTTAACAGGGTCATCRAATGTTAAGAACACTTGATTTGTTTTGCAATGTAACTGTAAAATGTTAGGAGTTATCTCTTTCCCCACCAGTTTTCATAGGTATTCTTGGGGTTATTAAATGAAATATGAGTTTTAATGAAAAAAACATTCTAGTAATTTGTTGGAATCTTCAATTTGGTGCAATTTCCCCCAAAACAACTCCACGAGTTTCAATACCATCTCCTCTGGTAAAAGTGCCTTCTCAGCATTAGCAAGATATCAGCTKAATGAGGTTCGAGCAAAGCTCGAACTTTGTGAACATATATGAAACYGACAGACCTACACAGAGAAGAGGGATTACACGTGCACCTGCTCCATAGTCCCAATCTAGTAGAAAAAATTTCAGGGCCTCGGAATGTGTACCCACTATATTTTTTGTGCCCTTATATTTTTTTTGAAACGAAACAAAAAGACAAGTTTACTGTGGTTTCCATCAAAGAGACGCACTATTGAATCTTGTAATTTGCAAATTTCTTTGTTTCTCAGGTTGTAATTTAAAATTTTAAGAAGGAAGCCGATGAGAAGGGTCAAAGAGGGGACCTATTCTTCCCTCCACAAGTAACCAACCATTAAATCTCGGATGATTTTAAGAAAATGTTCTATAGATTAATTTATTTTTTATAGTAAAATAATGTTAGCATTGAAAATGTTCCTCGTCCGCCTTGAAATCATTATAACATCTACGATGTAAAACTCGGAACATAAACATCTTTAATTCAACCCAAAATCAATGCTCCAAATAAGAACAATATCGATTTAAGCAGAAATGGAATTATCTACCGGAACTTCGATGAACGAGCATTCCAACAATCGAAACACCAACACACATATGTAAACAAATCCAAGAAAATGGAAGATCGAAATGACACCCGATTTTACGTGGAAACCCAAAACGGAAAAACCATGGCGGAGGAGACCACTGAGAAGTTCATTATCATCGCTAAGTACAATACTTGAAAAAAAGATAAAGTGGAGATAAATCACAGCCTATGATCCTGTTGATCACTTATAAATAAGAATAATTAAATTCTCAACTCAAAATGCAATTATTATTTGAGAAAGCATTGAAAGGCTATACTACATTTACTCTTAATTTGTAATAATAACATGATGCGAGTCTATAACTTTGGATAATCATTAAAATCTTGAGTACTTGCTACAATGGTTACTTCTTGGACATGAGTAATAATATGTTTCGATAAAAAATTCAAAAACTACTTGTGATTAAAAAATGTCATGTTAATATTTTACTTTTTTCTAAATTAAATGATTTTGGGGTATGATACTCGTTGAAAAAGAAATAAACATGTAATTCGCATCAAGTCCATGCATAAAAGATTTTAAAATAGTCCTTTTAATTTGCTCGTTTGAAAGAGACAACCACACACATTTAGGGAGCATAGTTCGATTGGTGAAACATTTGCAATTAAAATATCCTCTTAGTTTGTTCCCCTTATTATTCAATAATATATTACTTGGCATTTTCTACACAATACATCTTGTACTTTGGACTATAAAATAAGTGTCGCATAATAAGATAAAGTTCACTAATTGTTGTAAATTTAGTTAATTATATGCCAAAATATTGATACCATATCTTACTAGTATTATAATTCAAGGCCGCCATTAAGAATATCCATAGATATCATGTATGAAAAAACAAATATCCGTATTCTTGGTACTTTCCGTTTACAAACATAACTATAACGCCATGGAGAATTTATCCTTGGATGGACCAAAATATGTGATATTCTAGNTTCTAGGTCTCTTGGATGAACTCGCCACTTTACAAACATAACTACGATGCCATGGATAATTTATCCTTGGATGGACCAAAATATGTGATATTCTATAAATCTCTTGGATGAACTCGCCACAAAAATGGTTGTACGCTTTAAAGTATACATAGTTTTTAGAATATGATGTGCTTGATTCCCTTAAAACTTTCGACTTATGGATCATGTAGCTAATTGCGCAACTATATATATAACAATACTGAGTTATGAATTCTAAACACTTGAGCTTCAATCCAAGGTATCTCAGTTTTGCTTTTACCCTTTAAGTCTCTAATGAATCCAATTTCGTGATAACTTTAAGTATGATGATGGGCTTGAATAAGTTTCATAGGATCATTCACACTATGCAAGGAATCCCAAGATTTCTTTCATCTTTAAAAGTCAGTGACGTTCCAAAAGGCTACTTCTCCGTATATGTTGGTGAAAGCAGAAAGAAGAGATTTATAATTCCAATAGCGTACCTAAAACATCCTTTCTTCCAGAAAATGTTGAATGTGTTACGAGAGGAGTATGGATATGCTCATCCTATGGGAGGTCTAACATTCCCATGGAAAGAAGAGACCTTCATTAAACTCACTCGTGATATAGATCGTACATCATCACCAGATCTTAATAGAAAATGACTTTTTTTTTTAAATGTCATTCTTGAAAGCTAGCTAGGAGCTTTATCTTATTGTTAGTAATTACCAAAGCATCTTGGTAGAATGATCATGGAAAAATCATTGATGTAGGAATTGGCATAATGATCATGCTAAAATCATTGATGCATGATTATTATGTGAAAGATAAAGCACTACGATACATTAAGTACTTGATGTTTAATTCGTGATGATCACATGACTCGTGTCAATAATTTTACATAATCATTGAGTGACAACTATTAAGATGAGATATTCAAAAAATATTTGGAGATATAAAACCTGTCATGTTATTGTAAGGTTTTCCAGTTATTTTAAATGTATCGTATATCCAAATTAAAAAAAAAAACTAGGCATGCTACAGTTTGAAAGGGAAGTTAAAATTTATCCATCAAACAAACGTTTTTCAATGTTTTTTGAGCACTGATATCCTTGGAAATATTCTCATAATGTGGAATCTCAATTGCTTGGTGAATTTGGGAAAAAAAATAGTTTCTATTATTTTGCCTTCTACTCGAGAGATATTTATGTGCTTTAGTCAATTAATATTCATCAATGGGGAGGAATTAACCATCTTCAATGACACTCCATATGTCTTGAGATTCAAGACTTGATTTCATTTGGTCATTGCAATAATCAAGCTTTTTTCCATTCAAACAAGGCATAGAAGGGATAATATTGTTGTGGGCCATTGTTTACGTGTTGGTTTTTTGGTTTGCTTTGATACCAAATTTTCAAGAAATATGAGGACAAGAAATGATAATTTTATTTCGCATGGAATTGGCATTAAAAAATTCTCTACCAATGTCTCCTATTAATATAAATCAAGTATGCATATAAATCATCACACAATATATCAAACATTAAACTGAGACTCTCCAAAATTTTCTAAATCAATGTCCACATTTTCAATTAGTGTATCCCAAGATATTTATCCATTATCAAAAGTAAGTGTACACTTTCCTATTTTACTCTTAATCATGTAATTGAGAAAATTTGTCCCTTTAAAAGTGTCATCTAATTAGTCAAATGATTTAATAATTACACATTCATAAAACTGTATCTCATTTTTATTGTGTACATTTATTTGGAACGGGGGAAGTATTTGATAAACCAAAAGACTCTTGACTTAACTTCAACTTATTTCAACGATTACACCTCCAATCTTGATTTATTTATTTTTGTTATAGTAGTTCATATCTAGATTAATTTTGGACTACTATTGCTCGAAAGGGAAAAATCATTGTCTCATATCGTAAGATTGCAAATGTGGCCTTACTATTTAATCCTATGCGAGAGCCAACCACACACATTTGGGAAGCACACATGTTTTTTTTATTAACTTTGATATCTAACCCGCTATGCGAGCCGACTAATTATAGTGCGACCACCTTCTTTGCGGGTAGTCTGGAGTCACCACATTTGAACGGTCGTAGCCACAAGGAAATTTTTTATTTCTCCTTGGATTTGAATTTGAGACCTCCAGACACTTTTGACACGTGGAGCCAAGTTCAAACCAAACACCACCCTTGTGGTTGGGAAGTACACATTGATTTGAGCAATGTTTGCATAATATCCTCTTATGTTGTTATCTTTATTATGCAATAATATTTTATTTCACATTGTTTAGATGAAGTGTCTTGTACTTTGGACGACAAAACTAATTGTACATTAATAAAATAAAGTTAAAAACTTGCTGAAACTTTAGTAAATTATGTTAGAATATTAATGTCGTATCTTAGTAGTATTATAATCCAAACTCGTCACTAATTAAGAATACGCATATCTATCATATATGAATAAAAACAAAAATTCATATATTCTTGGTAAATTTCTGTTTGCAAACAGAACACTGATGCCATGGAAAATTCATCTTTGGATTGACCAAAATATGTGATATTCTAGATCTCATGGATGATCTACATGCCACAAAAATGTTTGTATGCGATTAATTTTCTCATAAATAATTGAAAGAATATGTATAAGCTAGTTGTAGGAGTTAGCTTTGAAATGATTGGTTTGGAGTAAAAGTGGGTGTATATATGCATCCAGATTGGAAGTTAATCCATGGTGAAGGAGTTGTATGTATAAAGTACACTACCATGATTGTTCATGGTAAAGAAGTTGTTGTTTGTTGTGATCTAGATTCCTTGTCTAGGCTACAAACAAGTACATATTTGTCGATGTTGCACTAAAACCAGGCTGAATTGTCTTAACGGACATGGTAGCTGAGGAAACCAGGGAGATCTAATTATTGATTACAATATCAAGATACTGTCATATTAGAATATTGTATGTACGTCTATGATACATACATAATATATTATATGGCCTGAAAGGGAAATAAACATAGCCTTGTACGATTCTTATATGTTGATGAAAATGTTTTGCAACCTGATCATACTCTTTCAAGAAACAAACCATACACACAATAGCATAAATACTGCAGCATGGATCATCTCTAAAGCCACTAACCAAAGTATCAAAAAAGTGATAATAATCCAGCACCATGAATTATCTACTGTTTACTTTTGGACAGCTTAGCCATTTGGCACGACAGCGAAATTGGACTGTGACCAAACTACATGTATGTGCTCGATGGAAATTTAGATCGAAGTTGGATATAGTAACAAGTTATATCAGTGTGAAAAACAATCCTAGAAGGCATATTAAAATTTATGGTAATATGACAAAAAAATAAATCTATTTTTAGTGTTTTTATTGAAACTTTTCTGAAAAGTGATTTTTTTTAAAAGCGTCATGAAATTATGATCTGTTTTAGTAAAAGTTGGCCTGTTTGATGGAAATTTATGCACAACCGAAAAATCAACACATCTTAGTTAGACCCAACTTCAGATTAGCGTATATTCGCCAACTGAATGTGTTGATATAGCTTCATTTCAAGCAGTCCAAACTAATTATAACAACATGAATAATAAAACTAATAATATAACGAAAACTGTTAGGTGGTTATATRTCTRAATATTAGTGTAGTACAGTAAGAATTATAATCCAAGCAGGCCACTAAGAATATCCCTAGATAACATAAATGAGTTGTGAATATTCATATTCTAGGTCATTKTATGCTTCCCATTAAAAAACATTTGCAATACAAGGACAATTTATTCTTGGAAGGACCAAAGAGTGTAAGATGCTTGTAGAACTTGACGTAATTCAATATCCTTTAAAGTTTCTCCGTCTGGGAATTGTCCAATTAGTTAGAGTCCTATTTATACCATTATTGGTTTTTAATGAAACCTCAACTCCAGCCTTAAGCTTCTCTTTAAAGTCAGTAAAGAAAATTGTGCTCCTTGCCTCGAATAGTTTCTATTTTGAGGTTAAGTTTTCTCTTGATCATGGGTGTTCACAGATTTCCAAAAAGCATGTATGTTAAGCTGGGAATGCCGAGATATCATTCATCTTCAGCAGTCGTTGATGTACCAAAAGGCCATTGCTCCGTATATGTTGGGGAAAGCAGCATGAAGAGATTTGTAATTCCATTAGCGTATCTAAAACATCCTTTGTTTCAAACATTGTTGAACCTGGCTGAAGAGGAGTTTGGTTATGCTCATCCAATGGGAGGTCTCACATTCCCATGCAAAGAAGAGACTTTCATTGAACTAATTAACAGTATATAGTTAACAGTGTCATCGAATGTTAAGAAAACATGATTTGCTTTGCAATGTAACTGTAAAATGCTAGGAGCTCTCTTTCCCCACCAGTTTTCATAGGTATACCTGGGGTTATTAACTGAAAATATGAGTTTTAGTGGAAGAAACATTCTAGTAATTTGTTGGAATCTTCAATTTGCTGCAATTTCCCCCAAAAGAATTCCACGAGTTTCAATACCATCTCCTCTGTTAAAAGTGTCTTCTCAGCACTAGCAAGATATCAGCTGAATGAGGTTCGAGCAAAGCTCGAACTTTGTCAACTGTAGGAACTTTGTGAACATATATGAAACTGATAGACCTACACAGAGAAGAGGGAGTACACGTGCCCCTGGTCCATCATCCCAATCTAGTATAAAAGATTTCAGGGCCNTGAACATATATGAAACTGATAGACCTACACAGAGAAGAGGGAGTACACGTGCCCCTGGTCCATCATCCCAATCTAGTATAAAAGATTTCAGGGCCTCGAAATGTGTACCCATTGTATTTTTTTGTGCCCTTATATATATATATATATTTTTAAACGAAACAAAAAGACAAGTTTACTGTGGTTTTCATCAAAGTGACGCACTATTGAATCTTGTAATTTGCAAATTTCTTTGTTTGTCAGGTTTTAATTTAAAATTTTAGGAAGGAAGCCGATGAGAAGGGTCAAAGAGGGGACCTCTTCTTCCCTCCGGAAGGAACCAACCATTAAATCTCGAATGATTTTAAGAAAACGTTCTATAGATTAATTTATTTTTTATAGTAAAATGATATTAGCATTGAAAATTTTCCTGGTCCACCTCGAAACATTATAACATCTACTATGTAAAACTCGGGAACGTAAACGTCTTGAATCAACCCAAAATCAATGCTCCAAATAGGAACAGTATCGGATTAAGCGGAAATGGAATTATCTGTCGGAACTTCGATTAACGAGCAATCCAACAATCGAAACACCAACACACATATTTAAACAAATCCAAGAAAATGAAAGATCGAAATGAGACTCGATTTTACATGGAAACCCAAAACGGAAAAACCATGGCTGAGGAGACGACCGAAAAGTTCACTATCATCGTTAAGTACAATACTTGAAAAAAGATACAATGGAGATAAATCACAGCCTATGGTCTAGTGTGATCGTATCTAAAATTTGGAAGAGAGAAACAAGTAAAATTGATAATCACTACTGAAACTGCAATAAAAACCGTCAACAGCCCTTAGGGCGACTTTCTCGTACGGAACTTCGTTTCCGCAAATCAGAGAACCCAAGGCCGCTTTTCTATGGATTGAGAGACTTCTAAACTCGCCTAAGCAACTGTTCGTTCAGATTTTGAAGCTGTTATTTGAAAGCAAATTTCACGATTTATATGTATCTTCACCAGACGATGCACGTCCTTATCTTCATTCAATGCCACAAGAAATGACTTAGATATACCTTTATATGTTTCCTTTTTGAACTAATTAAAAGCCATGTTGCCCGCAAGATGTATAACATTCTTGCTATCACAAAGTGTGCTATCACAATATACTACCACGTTTATTTGGTATAGATATATATAGAGAGAGAGAAGTTCTAACGAGAACATGGTTCAAATAAGAAAGACAAGATTACTTATATCCATGTGACTTTAGGTGTTCTTATGTTTCATGTTTCATATTTTAACCATGTTATCGCTTGATATCTCTCTCTCTCTCTCTATATATATATATATATATATACAAAGAGAGACTTTCAAGGGAAAACCTCTAAAAATGAAAAACTTCAAGTAACCATTTATGTGGACAATATGCATATGTGCATACAAGTAATTGTAAGCAATTTGTCCGGTATGCACACGTGCATAAAAACCAATAAGCATTATCATGTTTATTTGGTGTATATATATATATATAGAGAGAGAGAGAGAGAGAAGTTCAAACGAGAAGAAACATTCATTAAACTCTCTCGTAATATAGAGCTTACATCATGACCACATCAGATGACTTTCTCTGTGATGTGATTTGTGACTACTGGCTAGGAACTTTATCAATTATTGTTAGCAATTACCAAAGCATCTTTGTATAATTATGATAAATGAATAAAATTTATATAGAAATGCTTCATATCATGTTCATAAATTGCATGGCTTTTTGACATTCTTTGCATATAAAGTTAACAACAAAAGAACGACAAACGAAAATGCATTAAATACCTGCTTTCGCCATTTAATTAGATTTCTATGGTGCCGAGGAACCCACAACCTCTCTAGCATGTCATCTACAATGACATACCAGAAATTCATGTGCAACACAAGAAATTCATGCGCAACACATAACCTTGAAAATCCTGCAGTTTAAGAAAATTTGGTTAACGGATTTCCATCTTATTATATTATGGAAACAACACTCCCCTCTACTACAATATTGTTCTTTTTACAAATACAATGCAATAACCAATGTCGTCTATTAGCATGTTAAATGCGATTTTTAAACACGGCCTCCAAAA
>NW_020202754.1:16359-29568 GCF_001531365.2 Cynara cardunculus var. scolymus
CCATTTAATTAGACATCTATGGGGCCAAGGAACCCATAGCCTCTCTAGTATATCATATGCAATGACATACTAGAAATTCATGCAACACATAATAAACTTGAATATCATAATTTGTAATAGTAACATGATGTGTGTGAGGGTTTGAGCCGTTTCGCTATGCTCATTCCATGGAGGTCTAACATTAATTGCCATGCAAATTAAGAAGAGACATTACTTGAATTCGTCACTCTATAGATAATACATTATCCTACCTAGAAGCTTTTTCTTATATTGTTATAATCATCAAAGCATCTTGGTAGAATTATGCTAATTGAATTGATGTACTAATGGTTCATATGTTCATATCATATGTGGCTTTTTCATTCCATTCTTTGCATAATGACAACACTTAGAGTATTGCTCATAATACTCGCTTTTACATTTTGTTTAGATATCTTCGGTCACAGGAAACCAAAGCCTAGCTAATGCGTGTCACCTGCAACGTTAACGACATACACGAAAGCCATCCATTGCAACGTATATTCCCACATTTCCTTGAAAAATTGCAGGTTACGAAAATATGGTTTAATAAGATCACYTATACCTCTATTAGTATACTGGTTTGATTATACATCTATACATCCCAAGAATCGCCCGATCGGGAGGCAGAATTTCTKGACACTTCTTCTTGACCACTTATGAACCAAGATTTTACGCAAAATGCAGTTCTATGGTATTGTCATCCCAAAACGCAAGATTATCATCGACAAAGACAAAAAAAAAAAAAAGTAATGTGATATATCATCTAACGCTTAATATGTAATAATGACATGACCAGAGACAATAAGTGTGGATTATCAATTGGATTTAGTAATCAATTTTAATATATATAGAAGAAATTAATTTGTAGATACTAAAACCTAACACGTTATTATAGTGCATCAACATCCGTTAGCACAGAATTCATGCATTGCAGATTTTAATAAAGCCACCTTGAAAAAGCATTCATTGATTTGAGCAGCATTTGCATAATATGCTCGTATTGTTCTCCTTATTCTTCAATACAGTAATATTCTTCCTGGTATTTTCTAAATAAAGTATTTGGACTTTTGATGCAAAAACCAATAGTAACATATATAATAAATAAAGTCAACTTGTGGAAAATTTAGTTTATTATATATAGAATATCAGTGTCCAATTAATCTTACTAGCATTACAGTAAACCTAACCAATAAGACAATATCCATCGATATCATGTATATAGAAAAACCCATAGTCGTGGTACTTTCCGCTTACAAACAATGTTATAACTTATATTATCATGGACAATTTATCCTTGGATGGACCAGAATTATATATCTCTTGGATGAGCTCGTCAGAAAAATGTTTGTATGTTTTTAATTTTGGAGTATACAGAATTAACTTGATGTGTTTGATTCCCGTAAACCTTTATCCTTCTGGATTGTGTACATAGTCAATTGCACAACTATTTATACCCGTATTCGTTTTGTATGAATACTCAACTTCTCGAGCTTGAAACCAAAGACTCTCAAGGAACTCTTGCTCACTGCCTTCAACAGTTGCAATTTCGAGGCAAATTTAGATTTATTGTGCCATTGGCTTATGTAAAGCATCCTTCCTTTCARGACTTGATGAACCTGTACCAAGAGGAGTTTGGCTATTCTCATCCTATGGGTGGTCTAACATTCCCATGCATAGAAGATACCTTCATTGAACTCACTCRTGATATAGATCTTACATCATCAGTACCATATCCTAATAGAAGATTTCTTTCTTTGCGATGGCATTCTTGATAGCTATATTAGGAGCTTTATCTTTTATTGTTTGTAATTATCAAAGCATCATGGTAGAATTTGTTGGAAATTTGTAGGTTGGAAGTTTACCTTTCATCCCACATTGCTTACATCCCAACTTCCATTTTAGGAAAAAAAAAACAGAAAACTACTCTACGATTTATCACTTTTTATGTCTTAAAATCCATGTCTAGTTTACTATTTCGATCAGGGACGGACCTAAGAATTTTTGGATGCGGTTACACCATATAAAATAATTGCACCTTTTAAAACAAAAGAGTTGTACCTATCACGAACCTAATTTATTTACCTTACCACGGAGGAACAATTCGGTGGCATGTGCCACCTCAACCACCCCTCTGGGTCCGTCCCCGATTTCAATTCATGACCTGTTTGGTTTATGTTAGGGAAATGAAAGTGAGAATAAAAAGTAGAAAATAAGGATGAACTTTTGTTTCTAAGTTTAATTGGAATGAAAATTTTGTACATTATATTATAGAATATCAAATAATTTCTTTTATTTCTATTTTTATCGATTACAACTTAATATGTAACCAATTTTGTGTCTGGGATTGCTTATTTGAACAACTTATCATTTTCTAGAATTTTTTTTATCAACTTATTATAAGTTAGAATGATTTAACTTATTCAAAAACTCTTTATTACCGGTTTGACACTGGTATAAGTTGTTTATTCAAACACTTAAAAGTGCTTATTACTGGTGTCACATCGGAATAAATCAATAAGTTGTTTTTATAAGCAATCCCAAACATCCCTAAATACCCCCAAGTGTTTAATTTTAAAAGTAAATGTGTACTTTCCTATTCCATTACAACAAAACTGAGTTTATAGGGCACCATTAAATTTTAAGCGTCTTAATGGACCACTTTATAAAACTTAATTTATAGGACCAAATATTTAAGCGTTCTATCTTAAAGGCGTTGTAATAAATTTATAGGATGCTTTTAGACGTCTTAACAAGATTTTTAAGACACTTTTATTACAAAGTTTCGCAGTATCAATTATAGGACACTATTGAAAAAATGTCCTAAAACACATATTTTTATATGACACCTTTTCAAATAGTGTCATATAAAATTGCTAATGAAACTCTTTGTATTAAAAGTGTCCTAAAAAACTTGTTAAGATGCCCAAAAATGTCCTATAAACTTATTACAACCCCTTTAGATAAGACACTTCATTTTTTGGTCCTATAAATTAAGTCCTATAAAGTGGTGTATTAGGACACTTAATTTTTTTTGCTGTCTTACACTACAAAAATGAAGAGTATCAGCGAAGAAAAATTCCCTCGCTGATCCACCACTAAAGGGGTCTTCTGTCGCTGATAGTCCGTCGATCAAAAGCTCATAGGTAATGCTATCAGCAATGGATCAACGACGGAATTCAGTGATAAATTTGCGAGGAAACCATTCAGCGATGGATCAACGAGGGAACATATTCCGCAACGGATCAGCGAGGAAAACTTTCAGCGACGGATCAACGAGGGAAACTTCAGCGATGGATTAGCGAGAGAACTTTTAGCGACGAATCAGCGAGAATTTTTTTAGCGACGGATCAACAAGGRATGGGGAGGGACTTTTAGCGAGGGAAAACCCCTCGCTAATGTTTATTAATCTAAAAATAAATAATTTACAATTACATAATTTCTCTATTTATTTATGCAAAATCTGACCATATTATAACAAATTGAAACTGTGAATAAATTAAAACTAACCAACTCATACAATTTAAAATATCAATTTCATACAATTTAATGTTCAAATTCATACAATCTAACTACCGGGAGGTGGGGGAGGGCGAAAAACGTATCATAACTGCCGCTTAAACATAGCAAAATGCTCTAATAAGGCGGCCTGTTCAGCTAATGCAACAGCTTGTCTGGCCTGTTCGGCCTTCAAATCCGTCATCCTCTTCCGTTCGGTCTCCATCTCGGCCAGATGGCGTTCCTCCCGTAGGCGCTTGCGCCTCCTCCTCTACCCTTGCCAACTTCTCTATCAACTCTGCTATCTAGTTTTTGGCCTTTCCTCGCTGATCAGCGAGGGTTTTCCGTCGCTGATACCTTCTATTTGTGTCTAGTTTCTTTAAAAAAAGTATATTTTACTTACATAATTTCTATAGAACACGAAAATTTCACGATATTTGGTTTAACAAGAAACTAGTACACCGTTTTCTCATTTTTGATTAGACCCTTTACACAAAAGATCGTCCATTTACCAAAACTTATTACACTGTTTAATCTTTACATCTCATCCGCTCAATTATAAATTTATCGTAGTTTTTGTCTCAATCCGTTATATCGTCTCCTACCTATGCATTGACACATGTTTAGTTTAATCGACGAATTATTTTAAATCGATGATGTCCATTAATAATATTTTATTAACTTTGCAATTATGAATATTTTCGTTTGATCGTTATATCATCAAAACTTCGTTTCAATATATTATGTAATCGTAATATTTACGGCTATATTTATTTATAAAATTATTACTCTAAATTTCATTAWGTTATCGTTTCACCATAAAATATTTTTTTAGCCTAATCAAAGTAACAAATAAACAACATTTAGCTCTATAAAATTACGAGTTACAATTTATTATTGTTTTGGTTCTTGTGGTTTATAATTAATTAGAGTTTTCATTCTTTTGGTTTACAATTAATTATTGTGTAAGCATCCATGATTGAATGACTAAAGCAACCAACTCATAATTGGCGAATTCGTAGGTTCAATTCATATTGGATGCACACATCTCAAAATAAATGTTCACAATAAAAATGACATACAATTTTATGAACATGTAATTATTATAGTTTTTAATTAATTAAAATAATACTTTACTCTTAATAAATAGAATGATAATTTTTCTTTGTAACGGTAAAACATTACAACAAAATCGGGTTTATTAAGTATAAATGGATACCAAAAAAATTGTTAGTTTGGATGACAATAGATTGTGAATAAATTAATAGTGGATTGTAGGTACATGTGAGAAGTGCTTATATATATATAGAGAGAGAGAGAGCTATTTCTATCGGTTGATTTCACCTCTTAGCTACTTTTTTACAAGAATTACCAAAATAACCATAGGTTCTCAATTCTAATTCTTTGTGCATACCTAAGTGAAAAATGTAATTTTTTTGTGAATAAGAGTAGAAAGTGTAATTTTTTTTGATCTTTTAATTGGGTGTGCAATTGCGGATGTGGGTTTCGCGGACCTATGACTATTTTGGTAAATTTGAAGAGAAAATGGCTAGAAAGTGAAACCAACCTTGAAAAATGATTATTTTAATAAATTTTCTGTTAATTTTATAATAGAGCCTATGTATATTATTAACAAAACAAAAATAAAATATAAATCAAAAAGTAAAATAACCTTTTATTATATAGTAGAGATTCATTTCGGCCGCCTTAGTTACAAGGCCCGTGTTCCGCCTGGTAGGAGCATTGAAACGCAATTCGGTAGATCATTATCTATCGAGTACCAAAGATACATGTATTTTGGAACGTCTTAAGATGAGGTGATTCATTGTTTCTATGTATTGAGGGTGATCTGGATAAATGTCATTCTCTCACAGGTTGTATTTGTATTTCGCTCGTGTGCTTTTAGTTGAAAAGGTCGTCTTACATACAATCTATGTTTGCTTGGTCTACTATACAAGCTGAGTATATAGGAAATACCAGGGAATTTAAGGATGCCATTTGGCTTAACAGTTTGTTTAGGAAGCGTTTGGTATGCAGACATGATTGGACAGTACTAGACAAGACAAAACTCGACTGGACATGACAAGAGGGTAGTACTAGACAAGCAAGACCGGACAAAACAAGTGTCTGTCTGGTGTTTGGTACGATTAGTACTGGACATAACATAACTAGATAAGTTGCCCCCAAACGAGGGTTAGTTAGTAATATTTTATTTTCTGTCTCAAACTTGTCCCATCTTTTGTCCCACCTTGTCGCAGTTCTTGTCCCTGTCCCATGTCAGACCAAACATGGGACAATGAGTACTTGTCTTGTCCTATGTCGCACCAAACGTGGGAGAGTGAGTTCTGTTCCGTCCTGTCCTGTCCCATGTACCAAACACAACCTTGGTGAGCTTAGTGATGATATTGTAGTGGATTGTAATATGCGACAATAAGAGCGTTATTTTTTTAGACGAAAAACGTAGTTTAGTAGTTTACTCTTAAAATAATTTGGTGTCACTGTCAATTAGACAAATATAATAAATTAATTTGATTTTGAAATAACTGAAAATATGAATGTTCATTAATATTCAACAGTTACTAAAGGTTTAATGTCTAAATACATAACAAAATTGATTTTAYAGGACGGTTAAAATGTAAAAACGCTCTAAAAAAATACTTTATAGGATTTAAATTTATAGGACCACACCAAAAAGTGTCGTATCAAAAAGTGTCACAATAGGTTTATACAACGTTTTTAGGCTTTTTAAAAGGTGTTTTAGGACGCTTTTAAAATAAATTGTCGTATTAACTATTTTACACGACACTATTAAAAAAGTGTTCTATAAACATAAATATTCTATAAAAAGATGGATTTTTAGGACACTTATAAAATAGCTAATTAAACATTTATTTTAAAAACGTTCTAAAAAGTTTGTTAAAACGTCTAAAAGCGTCATATAAAACAACTCTTTTAGATATGACACTTTATAGTTTGTTTCTATAAACCTAAGTTCTATAAAGTATTTTGTTAGAACACTTAGACAATATACGTCCTCTCTCTCTCTCTCTCTCTCTCTATATATATATATATATAGGGTTCAAACGAGAACCCTTGTGATTTACGAAAACACGAGAACAACCTATTAACCTCATATTGTGATAACAATAAAAATTAAAAGATTTTTTAAATTAAAAATGAAATTAAAACAATTCAAAAAAATTGAGAGGCAAAAGGGTAATATTAGAATTCAAAGTRATAAAATTTTAAAAACACGATCACACTAAACCCAATAATTTGGATAACATAATGAACTATTATGGTTATCGCTTATTTCAACACGATTTGATGTGATTTGGGTGTTATCACACAATTATCACAAGGATTCCGCTCGGCTAGGGTTAACTTAGGAAATCAACTACCGATTTGGTGTGATATGGATGTAATAATCATGTGATATCACTATCATAACAGCGCACTCGATTTGATCATGGTTTCGATCGGTTAGAGTTAGACACACATTTATCACAACGATTACTCATGGTTTCGATATGTTAGAATTAGACAATCACACATTTATCACAACGATTACGAACGAAATAMACTAAATGATTTGGTGTGATATGAGTGTGATAATCAAGTGATATYATTATTATAACATCACTTGCGCACTCAATTTGATCATGATTTGGATCGGTTAGGGTTAAACAATCACACATTTATTACAACGATTACTCATGGTTTCGATAGGTTATGGTTACACTTGATTGATCATGGTTTCAATAGGTTATGGTTACACAATCACACAATTATTACATGGGAAAGGAAGATAGTGGAAATGAACGTGCAGGAAAAAAAKGGATAATTATAATTAATTAAAATAAAAATTATAAAAATTACTTAATTACATTACTGCCCCTTATTAATTTATTTATATTTAATATAAGTTAATTTATTAATTAAAAAAGTTTGAAGTTATTGGGTTGTTCTTGTGTTCTCGTAAATAACATGGATTCTCATTTGAACCTCCACCTATATATATATATATATATATATATAATAATAATAATAATAATAATAAAGCCAATTAATTTTATTGTAATAAAATACATATTAATAGATAGGAAAAATTGCATCAAAATGGAACCAACTTTCACCTAATTCCTATTTTGGGGAACCAACTTTCAAAATCGTCATTTTGGGGAACCAACTTGCAMMYRATTCYTATTTTGGGGAACCAACTTTCAAAATCGTCATTTTGGGGAACCAACTTGCACCTGATTCCTATTTTGGGGAACCAACTTTCAAAATCGTCATTTTGGGGAACCAACTTGCACCTGATTCATATTTTGGGGAACCAACTTGCAAAATAATTATAGAAAAATAACTAAAATTCGTTTTTCCCCAAAAATTAATGCAATAAAATCTATTTTTTATTTCAAATATCGTTTTTTTTTAATTCAGATATCAAATTGAACTTTAAAAAAAAACCCAAATTACCACAATAAAAATTGTTTTTTAGTAATGCAAAAAAAATTAATTTAATAGAAAAAATTAATGGATGCAATTGGTTAGATATAAAAATCTTGAATGTGATATTTAATATTTATTTTTTATTTTATCAATTAATTTTTTTCTATTAAATTGATTTTTTTGCATTAGTAAAAAATAATTTTTGTTGTGGTAATTTGAATTTGTTTAAAAAAATGTTCAACTTGATAACTGAATTAAAAAAAACGAGATTTGAAATGAAAAATAGATCTTATTGCATTATATTTTTGGAAAAAAAACGAATTTTAGTTATTTTTCTATAATTATTTTGCAAGCTGGTTTCTCAAAATAGGAATCAGGTGCAAGTTGGTTCCCCAAAATAACGATTTTGAAAGTTTGTTCCTCAAAATAGRAATCAGGTGYCAGTTGGTTTCCCAAAATRAYAATTTTAAAAATTGGTTCCTCAAAATAAAAATTATATGAAAATTGGTTCTATTTTTATGCAATTTTTCTTAATAGATATCCAATCGTCCCCCAAGTTTGTCATTAATCATCATCATCATGTGAAACGAGTGAGATACACATGCGACTTCAAGTCGCATTTTAAAGTTGCATGAGGGGCCGACAGGTTTTATTGCTTTTTTTCTAGAATTCTTTGTTAGTTAATTATTTTTTTTATTAACCTGGATATCCAACCTATTATGCGCGAGCCGACTAATCCCAGAATGACCATCTACTTTGCAGATAGTTCGAAGTCATCGCATTTGAAACTTCGTAACTACAAGAAGATTTTTATTTTTCCTTAGATTTGAACCTGGGACATACACAAAATTCAGGGAAAACCCAGTAAAGCTCTAGTAAGTTCAGCTCTCTTTCTCCATTTTCGTCCATGGGTTTTCTTTGTAACTTGGATTTCTCATGGTGGTCTCTCCCATGTATGGTTTTATTATGTTTAATTGATTTCCACGTAAATGTAAGAGGATTCAACGAAGACCAAAGTTCAAAATAGCGTAAGGCATGGTGTGATGGTGAGGTCAGGACTTAAGCCTTATACATCATGATGAGAACGTGATGTTTTTCAAAACGTGATATAAGACGACAAATTTTTATATCATATATAGAATTATATATATATATATACACACACACACACACAAATATGTTTATTATTTATATATTATTTACTTAGTTAATGATATTAAATAATTTACAATCATACTAGAAGAAGAAAAATCATATAGATTATTATTATAAGAGCATCTCTCACAGATTCTCCAAAATTTCTCGAAAATAGAGAATCAAAAGTCAAAATCTGCAAAAAAGAAATCAATAAAATTTTACTCATGCTTGCGGCTTGGATTTATACAACTCACTTCATAAAGATCTATCTAATTTTCTTTCAAAATCAAAAACGGCTATTTAATTTCAGAATTTGTTGATCAAAAACAAAAACGACTTTTTGATATTCTTCTCATTTTGTCATTTTAAACATTTATGTTGTTTTACTTTATAAGATCTTTAATATGACATTAAATTTAATATTGTTCCTACTTATTTCAAACGATCTGTAATTTTAGTATAGATTTAACAGGATCTCCAAAAAAAATGAGACGACTCTGCTTGAAAGACATTGGATTACTCGGCTTTGAAATGATGGATTAATTACAGCAAAATCGTGTTACGTATTTATATGCATCCCCGTCCCGCGAATACATCTTTGTCGATGTTGTACCAAAACTAAGCCGACTTTGTATTAACTAACATGATATCTGAGGAAACAATGACGAATATCCATCTAATAACAATTCTAGTATCAGGATAACTTGTTGTGTATATATGTAATACGGAATCATAGTAGAACGTACGACCGCGATAAATTCATAATATACCATATCGCCGAAAGGGAAATAAACACTGTTCCGTATTCCACAACTAACTCTGCAAATTTCTTCTCGGCATTCCACTGATCAACCTCGGTTTTGATTTTCTGTTAGCTGAAGTTGCAAGCAACATACACTCGAATGAATGGTTGCTAGCTCGATATATTATAAATAACGTATATGTTTTTTTCCTTAACGGCACGACAAAATGCATTACTAGAAAGTTAGGCGTACATATGCAGAGGAGCACTGGTGGCTGTGTGTTCTTAAGACATGTACAAAAGCCCATGATCAACAAAAGAGTTCCTAGCTAGCTCGGTAAGAAAGAACGAAGCACGATTTGATCAAGATCACCTACACTAGAGATGCTAAATTACTCAAGTTATTGCCTTCTTGCTTCTCCAGAGCAATTCAAGATGCCAACGAGGTTTATGAAGGTCTCTACTCGACACGGGATTACAATACGACCCATTGGATGAACAAACCCAAATTCCTTTTCGGCCTCGTACAACAGCTTCTGAAACAAAGGGTGCTCTAGATATGATATCGGGACTACAAAACGTCTCCTCTTCCTTTCCCCGACATAAATAGCAAAATTGCCTTTGCGTATGTTTGAAACCTCCGATGTGAAAAGAATTCGTTCGAAAACATGCTTGGCGTGTAAGATTCTTAGGAACCGACAACTGAACATTTTTCTCAGAAATAACTGAAAGGATATGTAGAAGCTGTCTCGAGTGAGCTACGAAAAATGGTTGGTTTGGAGCACAAGAGGATGTATATATATATATATGCATCCAGATTTCAAGTTAGTCCAAGTGAAGTTGTATGTACCAAGTACACTACCTTGATTGCTCATGGGATCTAGTTTCCTTGTCTAGGCTGCAAACAAGTACATCTTTGTTGATGTTGTACGAAAACTAGGCGGAATTGTCTTAACGAACATGATATCTGAGGAAACAAAGAAGATCTAGCCAATTTTTGATTATAATATCACGATAAGTTTTTGTATGGATATTAGGGAATCATAGTAGAATCTATCGTACATCTGTGTTGCATTTCGTAATATATTATATGGACCGAAACGGAAATAAACATAACCTTATATGATTCTTATATGTAGTCCAAAAGGTTTTCCTACTCATACTCTTTCAAGAAACAAAACCTACACACAGTAGCATAAAATCGCATGTAAAATAAGAGAATAGGAAAATGGTAGGATGCCTATGTGATTTTACACTAAAATCGCACTCTTTTACGTTGACCCTTAGTGTAAAATTATATGTGATTTTGCACGTGATTTTTCCGTTTTCCTGTTTTTCTATTTAGTTAATGCTCTCGTTTAACCTCCCCCTCTCCCTCTATATATATTCTGATTGAATCTATATAGCTTCATTTTAAGCATAATCATAACAACATGAATAAAACTAATAGTATGAAGAAAACTTCTAGATAATTATATAATCCAAGCAGGCCATAAGAATATCCATAGATAACATAAACGGGTTCACAAATATTCATATTCATGGTCTTTTTCCATTAAAAAACAACTGCTGGCATTACAAGGAGAATTTATCCTTGGAAGGACCAAAGGTGTAAGATTCTTCAACTCTTTGGTTCATCTGGCGACACAGATGCTTGTAGAACTTCTTGTTATTCAATTGCATAAAAAATTTCGCCTTGTGGAATTGTCCTATTTATACCAATATTGGTTTTGAACAAAACGTCAACTCCGACCTTGAGCTTTCTCTCGAAAGTCACTAAAGAAACTCGTGCTCCTTGCCTCAAATAGTTTCTATTTCCCGGTTAGCTTCTCGCTGTGATCATGGGCATACACAAATTTCCAAAAAGCATGTATGCTAAGCTGGGAATGGTGAGATATCATTCATCTTCAACAGTTCATGATGTACCGAAAGGCCATTGCTCTGTATATGTTGGTGAAAGCAGCATGAAGAGATTTGTAATTCCGTTAGCGTATCTGAAACATCCTTCGTTCCAAACATTGTTGAACCTGGCAGAAGAGGAGTTTGGCTATGCTCATTCAATGGGAGGTCTCACATTTCCATGCAAAGAAGAGACTTTCATTGAACTAATTGACAGTATACATTGAAAATGGTCATCGAATGTTAAGAGAACATGATTTCCTTTGCAATGTAATTGTAAAAAGTTAGGAGCTTTCTCTTTTCCCCATCCCTTTTCATGGGTATATACCTGGGGATATTAACTGAAAATATGAGTTATCGAGAAAAAACTTTCTACAGTAATTCGACCGAGTCTTTGATGCAATCTCCCCTAAATCAACTCAACAAGTCTTCCATACCATCTCTTCTCGTAAAAGCGCCTTCTCAGCACTAGCAAATGTCAACGGAACAAGGTTCAAGCAAAGCTCGAACTTTGACATTGATAGGAACTTCGTGAACAAATTTGAAACATTAACATCTGTATGTATCTTCACCAAATGCACGACTTATCCTCGTTCAATGCTACAAGAATTGATTTCCGTTCCTTTATATGTTTCATCTATGAACCAACTAAAAGCCATGTCGCCTTCAAGATGTATAGCACTCTTGCTATTACAAATACTTTCATGTTTATCTGGTATATATATATATATATATATATATATATGCCTAGATCACCCAGAAGCTCCCTCAGATATACACTTCATTTGCAGCCTCAAAAAGCCACGATAGTATATAGTCTGTCACTCCAAAGATAGTATATATTCCTTTGCTTAATTTGTATCCCAGTACCCAACAGATCTGTAAGGAAAGCATTTAACACCTGTGTTTTTTATCAGTTGTTATACTTTGTGGTGCGTCGGTAATAGGTGTGTTTTTTATAGTCACCCCTTAAGGATTCTATCCTTGACCAAATAGTAGAGAAGTCGAGTCGTTTAGTTGGGTTCTGGCAAGGTGTAAGGGGAGTGATAAAAATCCGATAGTATTGTGTCAGGTTGATGTAACTGTAACGTCTCTGTTTTTCTTTTGCTAGCTGTTAATGTGATTTTTGGTTGTTTGAAAAAAGTCGTCTTCTTCTTATGGTTGTTTTCAAATTTCAAAATAAAAAAAACAGTCACCTTCGTCAGACCCATGAAAGAAATTTACACTCAATGGTACAATTAATATATATGCAAAGGAATATAAATGTTCTGGAACAACATCCCCCACCTTTGTTAGTTTACTCTTTTAATTACACATACAAACTAACAATAATTTCTGGACGCTCCTTATTGTTGAAAGATGTAATGTTATGGTAGTTACAAATTGAATCGTTGCCTTGAAGGGGGTAACGTTTCTTTAGTATTTTATATATATATATATATATATATATATATATATATATA
>NW_020202755.1:0-2355 GCF_001531365.2 Cynara cardunculus var. scolymus
TGAACAAGCACCAGCGAGAAAAGGTGGTGCCTTACACCAGGTTTCTTTCAATGGTATTGACTAAGATCTTCAAAAGTCTTTATCCCAAAGAAGGAAACCTTCCAGCATTTAGGCTTGGGTCCAGGATTCTGGAACACAAGCTGAGGGACAGTGATGTGCCTCTCTCTTCTATTGCCATCACTACCTCTTCCTATCAGGTGACAAGAACAAGGGAAACCTCCCCCCGAGTCTATCCCAGTCACCAAAACCCCTTCAAAACGACCCCCTCAATGAACTCTTGGTTCTCCTCAGAGAGCCAAGAAAGCCAAAAAGGGGACAGCCACGTCACTAGCTGGGGCCTCTCAAAAGACTTCAGTTATTGAAACAAGCCTTACCCCCGAGGCGTCCTCTGTTAACCCTCCCAGCTCTTCCGTGATTTCTCCCATCACTGTCGTACCAGTGGAACCTTCACCAACCACTTCAGTGACCCAAATAACTGAAAGTGTAGATATCAGCGTCGCCACCGCTGAACACACACGTCTTTTCTCAACCATTTTCTCTTCTCCTCCCTTCTTGGTCTTTACACATGTCGATGATGTATCAACGACTGTCCTTCCTGATACTGAGACACGCACCACAAGACCTGAGGTTGCTCCTCTCGATGCTCCTCAACATACGAATGTCCATCCTCTCGAGGACATCTTTGCTCCCACCAGTGTTACTCCTTTTGATGTCACTGAAGGCCCCTCAGGTATTCCATCTTCCTACCCCTTCATTTCTTCTAACCTTGAGCCTTTAGCTCACACTTCTTCTTTTGCAGGTCCTTCTTTGATGCATCAGCCTGATGCTCAAGAAGTGGAAGAGAGAGAAAGAGAGAAAGATGATGGAGGATATGAGGATGTCGATGATGACTATGACATGGCATCAGATATCAAACTTCTCCTTCCAATCGTTGATACCGTTCTCTCCAGGGTCAAAGAAGTTCACCAAGAGATGTCCCGACAAGGCGATCTTGATACGAGCTTCCTAGCCCTCCAGGCGGACGTTCAAGAAGTTCAGAGTCAGCTCAAGACTCTCCAAGAAGTTGTTCACGCCAACAACAATGCCATTGCTGTTCTTCACAGCAGGGCTGACGATGCTCAGGCGATTGTTGATCAGCAGCTTGGACTTCTTCAGCAAATTCTGGATGCTGTCCGTCAACCAGCTCTAGTGAGTGCACCCTCTTTCTCTGCCAATGATCGCGCCCAGCTCCATGAGACGCATGAGGCAACAACAACTCTAGCCAATGCTTTGGAAAGGCTGGAGGATTCCATGGTTCTCCAGCGATAGCGCTTGGACGAACTCTCTGGCCAATTCTCTCTAGTCTTAGCCAGAGAGGGGAAGATGAGGTTTAACGCTAGTGGATCATCAGATGCTGCTCCTATAGCTTCTCAGGCTGTTCGTCCAGTATCAGCTTCAGTTGCAGTTGAAGCCGAGGCTCTCGAAGCTGAAGCAGTTGCTGCTCCTGTAATCCCTACCACCGAAGCTGCCCAAGCTGAGGTTGTAGAAGCCATCCCTAGGGATGATGTCCATACYRTCACTGCTGCTGGTGATGATGATGATGTTGATGAGGATGAAGATGATGATGATGAAGACGATGACGAACCTGTCATTCTAGACACCAGAGATGATTTAGATGGTGACGACGACGATGATGATGAAGATGACTTTACCATCAAGTTCCAGAAACCATCAACTGTTACCACAGGTGTTGCCCTTGGGGAAGCTCAATCCAGGGGGAGCAAAGACAAGGCGAATCGACTCCATCAGAGCACCAGGACCCCAAGTCAAAAGGCAAGGCGGTTGCTGAAGAAGGTAACTTGAAGGTACTTTTCTCATGCCCTCAAGAAACCTTATTTGAATACTCTACTTCTCAGGTAGTGATCACTTCAGAGTATCAACTTCATATCCCTTCAACAACCTGTGGTCGACTGGGTATCTGATCAACCCAGCTCTTATGCTCCAACAGACCAGCAAATGTCTCAACTTAAGGAGTTGCTCGACCAGACTAGAGTTAAAATTCCTCTTCGTACCTCTAGTGGTGGTGAGTTTGAAGTCCTTTCTGAAGCTGAAAGACTCAAGGCAGTAAGGGCTGAAGAAGAGCTAGAGCTTCAGAAGAAGCAGAATGAAGACAGCTTAAAGCTGGCCAAGTCACTAGCTGCTAAAGTCCTTCCCAAGAAAAAGTCCAAGAAAACGGTGAGTGCTGTTCAAGCCCAAGCTAAACTTCTTTCTATGGCAGAAGCTGAACGCAATAAGAAGCAAAAGCTAGCGGACAAGGATAAGCAATGAAGTGAAGTAAAGCTGAAAAAGAGACTAAGTCCACACCCAATCATCAGC
>NW_020202755.1:2725-28676 GCF_001531365.2 Cynara cardunculus var. scolymus
GTCTATGTCCAATGGATCACTTGGTATATCTTTTGCTCTGGATAGATGATAACATGCCTGGAAGAGTCGTCGATTTGAAGATATGAAGGGAATTCCTACGTCGAAGAAACCTTGGTGAAAATGTATCTGATTACATAGATCTAAGTGTTCTAGAATAAGGTTCTCTTTGTAACTACAATCCACTTTTCCTTGTAAATCTTTTTCTATATCTTCTTTCATTGATTGTATTTACATTCTGTAAATTCTGAACATGTACTATAATACTTGTATTATTTCCAATGATTAATAAAATGAGTATTCCATGTACCTCACTGAAAAAGATCCCTGAAAAAAGTAATAGGGACACAAGTCTATGAGTTTCTATGTTACTTTTTCCGTTCACTGACAGTCTTTAACTCAGTGAATAAGCTTTCAGTTTCAGTTTCTGTACTTGTAATTTTCTTAAATATAACTTAAGAAAACTTCTCAAGCTGAGACTATCCAAACTGAAAAAGATCCCAAAATAGTAAAAAGAGACATGTACTTTATGTGTAACTTTTCCTTACTATTATTTGATAAGATAACTTTCTTTATGTTATCTTGTTATCATCAAATAGGAGGAGATTGTTGATCCTCTCTCTCAGTGATTTGATGATAATCCCTTTTCCTTTCACGCTGTATTTGTGTTTCTGTATTTTCAGTTCCAGCGATCATCACTGAGTATGTTCAGTGATCGCTGAAGAACTTGTATTGTAAATTCATCAGAGACAGCTTTATTTCAAGAAGATAACACTCACACCACAAATCCTTCACCGAACATCGAAGACTGAAATTGAAGATTATAGACTGGCAAGTACGTGATCTGAAGCGGTATTCAGTGATTACAAGCCTGTCTACATATGTGTGAAGACTGCTCTAGCTTCAGCGAATGATGATGAGACCTCCAGGTCATTCAAGCATTCAGCGATCAAAGGAAGCTTGTTTAGCACGATTGTTGTTGTCTTGTCGTTATGCACACAAAAAACAAACCCATACCCTTGCAAAAGTTAGTACGGTACGGAGCCGATTAGTCGACTCTTTGTCCACCAACTTTAGGTAAGGATGTCTGCTCAAAAATAGTACTTTTGTACTATTCACTATAGCGAAGGACAAGCCTTCCTCTTAAGGCTTGACACGCACTCTATAACCTACCATATTGCATTAAATGATCATTTAATGTACTTGGTATAAATAGAAGTGTTTCTTCTCCATGCAGAGAGCGCACATCTCTCTCTAACCCTATTCTTACTTCAAGCATCTTCTAGCTTATGTAAAGGATTCTCCTTTTAGCAATCTCTTTTCTTGTATTTGCTAAAACTCTGTGTGTAACCAAAGATTGTTTAGATAGGTTTTCGTTACCTTATCTTTCTGCAAACTGTCTTGTAAAATATGTATTGATCTTCTCTATCAATATATATTTTAAATTTGAAAATACTGTGTTTGTATTCATCCCCCCCTTCTACAAACTGTTTCTATTCTTGTAGACCCTTACGGGACCAACAAGAACCTCTGTGCAGCTCTGCATGAAACACGTAGTCTGGTTCAGATTGACCGCAAAGCACGTGCAAAACCTCTGTTAAGCTCTATATGAAGGACAGAATCAGGTTTGACAAACACAAGGTCTAAGAAATCCTCCAGAGTTCACGACAGAGGATATCCAGCGTTGCAAGACTTCTAAATCAAGATGACCAATCTGGCTACAAGTGTGAAGCCCTTTTCAAGAGTTAATTGCTAAAATTAGCCAACGCTACAAGTTTGTATAAATTTTCCATGAATAGAGGCTCTGCATTGTAGATGTAGAGCTGCTGTGTAGCTCTGTATGAAGCACGGAATCATGTATAGAGGTGCTGTGTGGTTTCTGCAGTATCTCTCTAAAGCTCTGTATGAATTACAGAAGTTTGGTCAGAGACTCTGCGTAGTACATCCAGTCCCTCTCTAAAGCTCTGTATGAAGCACGGAGTCCGAGTGAGAGAATTTGCGTAGCACATGCAGATTCTCTATGGTCGGATAATTATAATGTAGAACATAAATGAAAAATAAGCCTCTTAAGAATTAATAATAATATGAGTTAATAAGATGAAGTTGTAAAACAATAATTTTAACACAATATAAACTGAACAAATATAAGTTAAATATGTAAACATTAATAAAATAGGAACCATGTATCATATATTGATAAACATTTCTTTGTATACAACATTCGTTGTTTTACTGTCAATAATACCATCATCATCATCCATAATTAGTACTTTCAAACCTTGCTTGCTTTTGACTCTAGATAAAACAACATATAACTGACCATGCGTGAAGACCGGTTGTCGTAGAAATAAACCAACTTTTGATGATGATTGTCCTTGGCTCTTATTAATGGTCATGGCAAAACATACATCAATTGGAAACTGTCTCCTTTGAAATTTGAATGGTGTCTTTTTGTTTGTAGGTGATAAGGATATTCTTGGAATGAATGCACGACTTCCAATATTGCTTCCAGATATAACCTGTGCTTCTATTACTCGATTTCCCAATGTTAACACCCGCAGTCTAGTACCATTAGATAATCCAGATTTTTGATCAATATTCCTCAATAACATGATAGGAACACCAACTTTTAGTAAAATCTTATGGTTTGGTATTCCTGATAATTTAAGACTATTTAAAACATCAGGAGAGTACAAAGTTTTATCAAACTCATCATGAATGTGCTCTAATTCACATAACGTATCTAAACTTAAGTACTGATTTTCTTCTCCTGGAAACAATGACAGCAAACAATCATTTATTTCTTGAACTACTTCATTTTTTGGTGCAAGTATTGCTCGTTCTTGAAAATAAGCTGAGTTGTTGATGTTTTCAAGAATTGAGGGATAGACAAATTCGATTAATGCAGATATAGGATCGATGCAATCAGTAATGAGAAGATCATAAAGTATCTCAATAATTGCTTCACCATCATTATCACCTCCAACTTTTCCTTCTCCTAAGTCCAAAATCCATTTTGCAAAATCCCTTGTTTGCTCAATTTCTGAACTCTCACTGTTTGCAGTTAGCCTCATGTTCCTAGTTAACCTTAGGACTTTGCATTTTTCCCAAATGTAAGATGAACTTAATGATGGATTTACGATGTCTTGTCCACCTGCATTGAGAATAACCGGCAGAATCTGTCTGAAATCTCCTCCAAAAACAATTACCTTACCCCCAAAAAGCATATGTGAGTCACCACTACGTTGAGCATTGGAAATATCATTCATACTTCTATTTAATTCTTCAAATGCATGTTTATGAACCATTGGTGCCTCATCCCGTATTATCAAAGTAGTTTTCTTTATTAAGCTCGCAACATCACTGTCTGGCTTCATGTGGCAAAGAGAATCTTCATTGAGAATGAGTAGGATGTGAAACCGAGAGTGTGCTATTCTACCACCGGTAAGAAGTAAAGATGCAATACCACTGGAAGCAACATTTAAAACAATTTCTCATTTAGATCTTATTGATGCAGCCAAGGTCTTCCATAGGAATATTTTACATGTTCCGCCATGCCCATATTCAAAAAATACACCACCTTTTTTCTTTTCAATCGCAGTCATGATTTCATTATACACACCTCTTTGCTCATTTGTTAGAGCATTTACAAGTGTCTGAAACTCATCACGTAAATTATGATGATTATAGTCCATTTCTTCTGCAATCAAACGGTTGTTTGAGGATTCAAGCGAATCATTATCAGGATAAGGCAGAGTAGTGAAGTCTTTCAACGTGGAATTGTTACGAAGCAAAATCTTTTCAATTTCGAACAAAGTTAGATTCTTCACTTGTTCTTCATTAAGAGATAAATCTGTAAGAAGATAATATAAATGTAAACAATTAATACATGAAATTAAAAGTAGATATAATTTAACAACAACCATAGTTTTTTATAATAGTTGTATAACTCTATGCTTAAGATATAGAATTAACATACCTGGCGACTGTAAAGCAATTCATTGATTATACAGAATCCCATTTGCTAAGTATTGCCATGTTTTTTCCCGAACAAATTCAGGTCTACATAGACATGGTTGCAAATAAGAAACGGAGATAAAAACCAGATGCAGTTAAATTTGCCTCTTCAATGGCTTCAATATATTCCTTGTCATCGTCTAAAAGCCCAAGAGTATAACATGCATCTCTAAAAGTAAGAAATGTTTTTCCATTAACTGTACGAATGTCTTCAAATGATTTAGGACCTTTGACTTTATTCAGAAGAATTCGTAGAATGTCTTCAAATGATTTAGGACCTTTGACTTTATTCAGAAGAATTCGTAAGTAATACCCTTCTCCTACGGTAGGAGAAACTGAATGAATCCGTCTAATTGAGAATCCTTTTTTCCTTCGATCCCAAGGTCGTTCGTCCAATTTCCACACATACTTTATAGGGAATTCAACGTAAGTGAGTTCTTGTGCTTCTTGATAAATTTGATTACAATGCATCCAAGCTAAGAACATTGAGGACGCCACAGATGGTCTGTTTAGGACATTATGAATATTATCTTTAGCACCAAACACCACTTGTTGTTGTCCCGGAAGATGAAAAGGAAGTCTTAAAACAGAAGGAGTCCTGTAATGAACATCATATCCAAAAATACGACATGAAGCTTCACATGAAAAAAGGTATCTACAATCATAATACTGTTTTATCTCATCAACAACATTAACAGTGACCACATCATTATTGTTTTCTACAATTGCAACAATAGCTCTATCTGGACCCTTGTTGATATATTTGAACATATACTTGATTGAAGATGCCTGATTGCACCACTCAACATTAATGTGTGCTTGATATCTTTTCAACAAATGTTTATTATATGGAACAACATTTCTGTTGTCTAGTTTAACACCTGATTTTTCAATAAAACGTTCATCAACTCGTCTGCAGTATACAGGATAACCATTAACATCAATTGAAGTGTGTTCAAAAAATTTCTTCGGGTATTTTTTTGAACACTTTCTATCAACCATGCATGGACAATTAATGTTTTCTTCACCACATGGTCCATGCATCATGAACTCTTTTACAAGTAAGTACAAGTCTGGATCACTGTTTTTGTCTGGGATCTTAGCTGAGATGATAGGATAAATCTGTTCAACAGTAGGTAGCTTGAAATCTCGGTGCATAAACAGACAAATATGAATGTGAGGCAATCCACGCTTTTGAAATTCAATTGTATAAACAACTACAAAAAAAGTTACAATTTAAATTAAATAAAGATAAGACTAAAAGTATGAAGAAATATGTTGATATTGTTATCATAAATTGAACATACCTGCTTGAATTTTGCCAAAAAAAAACTCATTCTCTTTCAATTCTCTAACAAGTGCATCAAGCTTGATCTTAAATAAACGACAAAGAATGTTAGGCCTGTCTTCTGGATTTAGGCACGTGTCCTTAACAAATCTTCTAATTTCTGGCCATTTTGGATTGCAAGTCATGGTTAGGAACAAGTCAGGATATCCATACCATTTACAAAGGGACATTGCATCCAAATAATTTTACATCATGTACCGAGCACCATCGGTGAAAGAAGAAGGTAGTATAACACGTTGTCCAATGTTTGAAACATCCCACTCTCCTTGTTCTTGTACATTGCATAGATTATCATATGTCTCACACCTTAGGACTTACTGCTGCTACTTTCAATCATTGTGTATCCATCAACAATAAAATGCTGTAGAAGCCTCCTTGCATTGAGAAGTAATGAAAACATATTTCTTCTATCTTGAAGTTTGAAGGCGAAGAACTCCCTCATTGTTATAGTTGTTCTTTTATTTTTGCTTGAAGATGTTACCTCTCTATGGAGAATGTCAATTCTGTAACCATCTTCTCCGTATGGAAATAACAATGGATATTGAAGAGGAAGGTAAGAAGAATGTAATATACTTATTTGTTGTAAATAACCTGTCTGATGTTGTACAGTTGTATCTCTTTTTCAATTGTACCACCATCATCTGCAATAATTAAAGCTGCAACCTCTGAAGCAGTTGGAAGGTTATATGTTCTTCCATCCTTTTCTCTTCTTCCAATCAGTCATAACTTTAGCTTGACATCCGRSTAKCRTTCAAAACAATCTCTTGYAATTCTRTAAGACTTCACCAACACATTTTTTGCATCTAGTATGTTCTTTAAGTATTGAATAATCTCAATATCAAGGGAATCAGAATTTGATGCAGAGGCTTCTTGTTGTTCACTAAGTAAATCATAACAAACATAAAATCAGAGTGACCATTAATATAACCATACTATGTAATTCAAGTAAATTTATTAAGAGTTATTACAATAAGGATGAATGTATACCTAAATGAACCGTGTCTATTTGAAACTTTATTTTCGGTATCATATATGTACAGTTGAGAGAATTTCGGTTTTGTTCCATCTGGTGGTAGAAGACTACCCATCCTATGGTAGTTTTGACCATTAAGCCTGTATATGTATGGTGCATTTCCACTATTAATGGAAGAATCAATTTTGCCACTCATTGATGTAAATGAGAACATTGAATTATAACAAAGAATGTTCGTCATAAAGTATTCGCTTTTTGAGTCCTCACAATGAAACATATTTACGTAAGAAGTAGCCATCTCTTTCTCTTTTGGAAGCTAAACTTTGCCATTAAGACAACAAAGGGAGTAACTTGTTTTCATCCCGCATTTTTTCCCTCGAAGAGCTTCATCTCTCCATTGTTTTGCATCACAGCATTCACAAATAACACTTTCATCACCGTGATCCAAGTACTTTGTTTAATAAATTCAAATCTAATAACTAACTGTAAGTATTAAACATTTGATTAATCAATAATTACCTTCAAATATTCTTGCAATTATGTTTGTAGCTGTTACTGGATGGTCCGGTTCTTCATCTGATGTAATATCAATGATTGGTATATCAGCTACATTTACATTCCTCGTTTGTAATCTATGATGCCCTGCTGATAACCGAACCATAGAAGAAGCTTGCTCTATTGTCGATAAAGGCATGGATGAATTGGCACTAGAACGTAACCAGTAGTGTTTGTTTACATGAACACTTGATGTTTAAAATATACAAATTTAAGTAATGTATGACATGTGTTAGTATTGAAAATGTATTTGAAGCATTACTTTAAAAATGAGGTGTACAAGAGATTACACATACCATTAGCACTATTAGATAATGGATTTGTAGAAGAAGAATGTGCAAAGTTTGTATGTTGATATTGTGGACATGTGTTTGGATCCATATTCTCACTATGGTAGGGAATGTTATTCCTCTGAGATGAAGATCTTAATTGCCTATCATAATTTGAGATATTATCTGTAAGAAGATAGAGGAAAATATAATTGTCAAAAAGTGCCTTCAACAGAATTTCTGAACAGGTAATATTTGTCTCATTCAAAATCGAACTCAAAATGCTATTGAATCAGATACCTTCAACATTTGATGATGTAGATTTCAATGACTGTTTATTACTATTCAAAACTGTCTTTCTAAATTTTCTCCTTTCTCGAGCATCCATGTAATTTCTTTTTTAAAATATCTGCAAGAAAATTAATCCTTCAACAAGAACCAGTGCATGAAGTTAGTACATAATAAAACATTAGAATGAACAATCGTGAGAAAATGGACTCAATTAGTCAGTTGTGTTAAAAAATGTTTTTTTACTATAGTTGGAAATGGAAGTTGTCTGTGATAACAATAATTTTATAAGAAGCAAACGATTACCCCGATGAGGCGGTTATGGAAACCGTAAATTGAAGGTGTAAATACAACGTAAATTAAGAAACTGCTTGTCAGTTTTTTTTGCACGTTCGTTTTTCAGAGTTATGTACCTGATTGTCGAGTCAGAGCTAATGAGAAGGCCTAAAAACGTTTAAGTGTTGTATGCAGAGAGTCACTCCACACATAGAGCTTCACTTACGGTTCAAATGGGTCTACTTAAGTGGCATTTGTCCCTTTACATGTTTATTTTCCTTTTTTCGTGGCTTAATTGATGTTTCAAATGAAAAAAACAACTCTGATATGTTCTATGTCTAACTAAGTCTGGATCCATTGTATCCAGACTTATAAGTCTGAACATACAAGTCTAGACGTATGTGTCTTTGTCAACGTGCATAATTGTCTGCCAGACTTACAACGTAGCATGCCTTAGAAATCTGAGAATAAATCTGAACTCCTTCTCTCCAATGGAAATTCAAAATTCTCTTCACATAATTGATGTTTCAGATGAAGGAAACAACTCTGATATGTCTATGTATCACTAAATCTGGAGTCATTATTTCCAGACTTTTGCATCATGTATATGAAAGTTTGGACTTATGTTCCCTTGGTAAGATTCATAATTGTATGGCAGAATTAGAAGGTAGCTCGTCAAAAAAAATTTGAGAACAATTCTGAACTCCTTTTCCACAATTAAAATTCAGATTTCTCTTCAATATTTATGACGCTTACATGAATACGCGAATAAATCCCATTACACTTAAGCTATGTATACGGGTCAAACCTTTTTGTGACCTATATGTATTTTGTAAAAAAAACATCATTTACAACTGTTTGAAAAACAAAATAAAAATAATCAATCAAACAAATAAATGTTAATAAAAAATATGCATTAATACGATAGTAACAAAATAATATAATAGTACTCAATTAAACAGCTCCAACAACTAACTAAAATAAGTTCCATCCATTTTAGGAAAACCATGAATCTAAAGTACTATCTGAAATATCTTCGAAGTAGTTATCTATTTTTAAAGTTGAGGGAGATCCACGTCCAATCTCAGGAATGAAGTTATGAGCTATACGKGTTATACCAAAATCATCAAATTGGTTCGGGTTTATAGACCCGAAATCATGATACATGTTAAAAGATGCAACTTCATCACCAAGTTGTATTGAATCAAATGATTGGTAATCCAAAGGTGGTGCATCCACAAATGGAAGCTTGAGCGACTTTCGGTTGGGATGATGGTCGGACATTGATGTAACATTCGTCGGCGGTGGGTTTTCCAAAACCGTTGGCATAACGAAATTTGTAATAGCATAGGACCACAGAGATTAATGGCAGCATTATCATATACCCTGGCAGCCTCCTCCGGTGTATCTATTTATCCCAGATCTCTCAATAACACTAATAATTAAGTTAGAAATAACCAAACTATAGTGTTTGGATGAATAAAATAGTGAACACTCAAGAACAATTTATGAATATTGAAAGAATATACTTGAGTGTCAAAGGTTTCATTTTATTTCAATGATTGTGAAAAATGTAGAAGAGTCTTAGATTACAATAGGCCTAACCACCTATTTATACTAGTAATCTAGCTAAGAAGATAACTATCTAATGAGACTATTTAGCTAATCTTCTAAGAACAGATAAAACTTTTCTAAACATGGATAAACATAAAACAGGATAAACTTTGTAGAATCCAGCTGTTGATTAGTCATCTCCAGCTGTCTTCCATGGGTCATTAATTCAACCTTATCTTCATATCTTCATTGCATGCCTCTGGGTGAACTAGTGAGGAAAACTCCAAGTGTTAGTACCCATAGGGGTTATGAAGATGCACTTTCCATGGCATCTCTGGTCAGTTCATCGACCCTTTGGTTATTCTTCAGACTTAGCCATTTTGCCTTAAAGGCTTCCATCGGCCTTCTGGTTCTTCATCACTTGTTTGTCTTCATTACTTCCATACATAAGACTTATGGGGTCTAACAATCTCCCCCTAAGTAATGAAAGAACAAACATTAACTATTGTAGGAACATTTAAAGTATAAACGAAGAACAGAGGCTATTCTAAAGAAAAGCATATTTTGCCAAATTTTCATTCGAACAAAATGATGAATTCTTACAATGACGAAAATGAAAGATATTGCAATACAAAACATAAGTAAAACTACATTCACGGTCTCCCTTGTGATATTTCCCAAAAGCGCATTAATAGTCCTCTGTATTGGATGACTGTTGAAATATCATGAATAAGTCTCTGTCCCTCTCCCATCGGCACATGAGATCTGCCTAGTCTGTCGTTGATAGCCTTCCGAAACCATTCAAGTGTTGTTGTTAAGTACTTGAAGGCTTCAGTCAGCCTAAAAAATTTCTTCGTCCCAAACTCATTTTTGTATACCAGACCTAGTTCTGGCTGAGTAAGTACAGAGGCAGATCACTTCTCCTGCAGACCTGGGAAGTCTTCATTGGATGGAATGTAGGAAAGTCTATCGATGCCAAGCCGAAGAGCAATTTCAAAATCACTCTTGGCTCTATGCTTCACCAAGGTCTCCATCATCTGCACGATCGGTCTGTTTGCCATCCCAAATCGTATGCCCTGATCCTGTCGCTGAGTCGTATATGCATAAAGCTCAATCAAGTCATAGGGATTGAGATTGATCAAGTCATTGTCATTGAAGACGCTGACTTGACCATGGGCTCGCTTCACTTTGTACTCGATATACTTGATGGCTCTGTTGGCGAATGTCCTCATCTTAATGTCCATGACCAAACTTAGTCCATTGTTTGAAAGGACAGCCTGTGGTGGTTGAGTAGTTTGTGTAACAAACTTTTTACGTAGGAGGTTCATAGATTCCGATGAAAAGCATGGGAGGATTGAGGGCTAAACCTTCATCACGATCATGATATTAATATTGATGGATGTTTTCCATCATGACTGGCTCCCTTGGCGGCACCTCTGGACGTCTCTTTAGCGACTCCTTGTCGGCGATGATTTCATCGATAACCCCTTGAGGAGGGTGCCTTGATGAAAAGGGAACATCCGCTTGCACCTGGGTTGGTTGGGTTGTGGGTTGTGTTTGGGTTAAGGGTTGAGAGTGGGATTGTGATGGAATGATTTAAGTTGGCTCAAATTGGGGTAGCTCTGGTTCATTGGGATCAGGTGGGGTGGTTTCTGGTTAATGGGTTTCTGTTTGGGTGGTTTCTGGTTCATGGGGTTGTGTTTGGGTTGGAGGTTGTTGTGGTGAGGAAGGTTGGATGTTTGTGGGTTCCGGTTGTGTGGTGAAGGGTTTTGTGGTGCAAGGTGTTGGTGAAGGGGTTAAGGGTAGGTTGGGAGTTGGTGATGGGGTGAAGGGTAGGTTGGTTTCTGTTTGTGGGGTGGATGGTTCTTCATCGGTTGATGAGTTTAGCTCGTTGGGTTCTTGGGAGGTGGCGAAAGAAACATGTACATTATGTACATCTTCAGAGGGCTGGGCCTCTGGTTCTCTTGCTCGGGTTCCTTGGGTTGATGAGGGTGGTTCATTTTGTGTTTGAGGTGGTGGTGTTGGTGCAGCGGATTCCATTGGTTGAGCATTGGTAGTCGGGTTCTCCCCCTCATGAGAACCAAGACCATGATCATCGGGGTCTGGGTCTTCATGCCTAGGCCTCTTCTGCAGGCGGCTGGTTGAGCACGAAGCTCTGCTCCTTTTCTTCTTCTTCTCTTTCCTGAAGGTCACAAGATACGCCTTCAGGACTTATTGTCGTCGACTCTCCTCCATCGAGTGAAGGAGAGAGTTGGTGCGTTCTTGTTGATCGCCAAGGCTCTGGGAGAGAGCCTTGGTTGCGGCATGATGGATGAATTTTGCACTTATCTCATTGAAGGATGAGATAAGTGCCATTGACAGGGCCCTTAGATCGGCCCTGGTGGCGAACTCTATGGTGGATGATGAGGCAGGTGGGGCCACGGAGGTGGATGTGGATCTAGTTGGTGGGATGGGTAGATCGGCTATGAGTTTCCTCACCTCTGCAGTGAAGGAAGTAAAGGCTTCATCAAAAGATGGAACTACAGAGGGGGGTGGAGGAGGAGGTGGTTGGGGTATGTGGGCTATTATAGTAGCTGGGAGAGAGGTTAGGGTGTTTTGGATGTTGGCCATTTGGGTGGAGAGGGAGGTTAAGGTTTCATCGATAGATGATGTTGTGGGTGGGGTAGGTTGAGGGATTTGGGAGATTATGGTGGCTGGGAGGGTGTTAAGGGTTTAGGAGATGGTGTGTATTTGGGCGGTGATGGAGGCTAGTGTCTCATAGGTCGCAGTTGCCTGGGCCGTGAGGGTGGCGATAGAATTCATCATGAGTTGGTTTCGTTGGGTGGAAAGGTGGATGTGGTGTTATGGTGTTGGGTGATGATTTGTTGTAACATTTGGAGGCGGGTGGTGTTGTCTCTGGTTTGGGTTTCGAGGGATGCAAGGGATTGTTGAATGGGGGTTAGATTGATGGAAGGTGGGTTGTCGACAATCCCTTGGATCAAGAGTTTTAGGTCATCCAAGGACCGCTGAATCGAGTCGACAAAGGCTTGGAACTCAGCCTTCGTGACTAGATCAGCCATAGGGGTAACCCCTGCAGCAACAGATGCTGCAGGTTGAGCCTCAGCTCTAGAGGCGCCCTCAATGCCTTGTTAGAATGTGGGCATTAAAGGTCTTCCATCAAGTGCATGATAGCCCTCTAGTGAGGAGCTATCTATTGATGTTGCAACATCTTCTTCTCTTTCATCGGCTTCAGAGGCCGAATAAGAGAAGTAAGTGTGTTTTCCCTTCGCTAGATCAAGTGTCGAAGGGGGGGGGGTTGTGCACAAAGAGGAGATCGCTCTGAACAATCTTGAGGCATTTCAATGTCAGAAGCAACACATGCTTCTAGGTGTGTGAAGGGTGGTGGCGAGCCATATGGCGAAGTGGCTCTTATATCTTCATCGACTCTCTGTTGGAAGAGGAGCAATGGATGGTGAGGTTCCTCGGCTGCATCATCTCCAGAGGCTCGAAGACTGGCCTCTGGATGGCTGGTTGGGATGGGGATTGGACTGGGTCGTCCTTGTTCAATACCCCTTTGGCCTTGATTGCCAGGGGTGGTGGTTGTGGTTGCCCTTTGGGAAGAGGGGATGGGAATTGTATGTGAAGGGCCGGGGGATGCACGAGGAGTGTCATTATCATCATCTTCATCATTTGATGAAGATGACTCCTGTGCTCCCTCGTTAGTGTCAGGGGATGGCTCTAAGTGCTCTGGGGTAGCTGCCATCGGTTCATGGGACAACAGAGAGCGTTCATACTTCTGCCTTATCTCAGACGTCTCTGGAATGACGGTGAGCATGGCTCGTGAAACTGTTCTCTCAGTGGTGTAGCCTTCCTTGGAGATTGTTGGTCGATGGCCGTTTGTTAGACCCCATAATTCATAAATGTAAAAGTAATGGAGAACAATAAGTGATGAAGAACTAGAAGACCGATGAAGACGTTAAGGCAGAATTGACTAAGTCTGGAGAACAACCAGAGGGTCGATGAATCGACCAGAGATGCGATGGAAAGAGCATCTTCATCGCCCCTCTAGTCAACAACACTTAGAGTTTTCTTCAACAGTTCAACCAGAGGCATGCGATGAAGATATGAAGATAAGGTTGAATTAACATCAAATGGAAGACAGCTGGAGATAACAAATCGACAGCTGGATTTTAAGCTTATCTTGATTTATAGTTTATCCATACTTAGATAAACATTATCTTTCCTAGAAGATTGGCTAGATAGTTTTACTAGATAGTTATCTTCTTATTGCTAGTATAAATAGGTAGCTAGGCCTATTGTAAAATAAGACTTTTGAAGTGAGTTTTTACGTATCTTTAATGCTCAAGTATATGCTTTGATTATATACACTACTTATTTAGGTTATTCATAATCTATTTGTTAGTGTTATTGAGAGATCTGGGATCAACACTGTTCATCAAGAACTGTAGAGTGTACGGTTCATCGGTCGATAGATCGTGTCTCCTCATCGCGTCCCTTATGAAGAGAGCGAGGAATCAAGGGAAGAGAACAGAAGTCAAGGGCTTTCCCGCGGCCTTGAGTTTATATTTCTTGACTACCGCTGCGTGGAGTTCATTGTAGATGAGGAAAACATAGTCCAGCGGTAGGTTGAAGAAGAGGCCGTACATTATCGTCATAATGTTGATGTTGCCCTGATCTATCGACCCTAGTTTGCAGGTGAGAGCTCTGTTCTCTATGGAAAAGAACATATTCCACATTGGGGGCAAGAACTGCTTCTTGAAGTCAGAGGTGTTGCGTAGGTCACGATTGTAACCTAGAATTTTGATGAAGCAGAGGATGTCAGAACTTGTGGGTGGCTCAGCGTATTGGTCAATGCCGAGTTCTTGGCGAGTGGGAATGCAAAGGACTTTAGAGACCTTTACTTGGGAGATCTTGACCGAGCAACCCATGTCATTTGGGGCATCAATGTCCCCCATGATGCCACGGTTCTCGGGGTAGAATTCACAAGTTTGCCAATACTGTTGGACGTACTTGAGAGGTACGCCATTGTCGATTAAGGTCAAAGCGGGTTGGAGGATGCAATTTTGAAAGAATTCAATCATAATTGCTAACCTGTCTTCAAACAGGTTGGTTCGGAGGTCTATAGCGTGATTGTTTAGCTTGATTGGGAGGTACACCAGTGGCTTTCTGCGCCGGTTGATTGCACATGACTGTCATTGTTGTTCGATTCATGAGAGGCGGAAAAAGCCATTGCTATTGAAATTGTAGGTTTTGCTTTTTTGCAGGTCGTCTTGAGTGTTTGCAGGTTTAGGAAGCGTACATAAGAAATGGTTGGGAAGAAGGTTATTTATAGCTGGAGAATGGGAAACGGTTTTGAAGAGATATTATATTAAAAAGGTTAATCATTATGGTGGGAGACGTTTGGCAAAAAGAGGATTTGGTGGGGATCGTGTGCCGTCTTGACTGTACCATGCCATTAATATTGGAGGACACGTGTCAAGATGGGGAGGGAAGATGGGTAATGTGAAGGGGTTTATGGGTCTGAAGTTTGTTTAGTACTATTTTGACGCCGTATTACATGGTTTAAACATTAATGCACATTGTACGTCTATCAAACCACGTATGAAAATTGTATAATTCTGTAATCAAGCCAGTCAGAGTTAGCTTCCAACTCTTACATTTTACTTTGACGGGTTCATAGGTTTAATACAAGAACCGTACTGTTCAAATGACTCTGAAGTAAACCATCTATTTTAACTCTGACAAAGGATATCAGACCTATCTTTGTGAAATAAGTATTTATTTAGAAGTTTTTGTGATCTTTGGCATAGCACGTGCAGAAGCTCTGTGAAGGTCTGTATGAAGAATGGAGTCACGCTTGACAGACACAAGGGTGAAAAAAGTTCCCAGAGTTTAAGCCCAAAACGGTCCAGAGTTACAAGGCTGAAGTACACTTTCAGAGTCAGAGGCGGAGCCTCAAGGTAGGACATGAAGAGACAGAGCACTTTCTCAACTCTTAAGTGCAGAGCCTTTGTGTAGCTCTGTATGAAGCACGGAGGTAGGGTTACAATGACGGTGTAGCACGTGCAGAACCTCTATCATGGTCTGTATGAAGAAGGGGAATCTCAACGTAGAACATGAACAGACAGAGCTCTTTCTCAACACTAGTGCAGAGCCTCTGTGTAGCTTTGTATAAAGCACGGAGGCATGGTTAGAGTGACGGCATAGCATGCGCATAACCTCTGTGAAGGTTTGTATGAATAACGGAGGGAGGCTTGATAGACACAAGGGTGAAGAAGTTTCCCATAGTTAAGACTCAGATGGTCCAGAGTTGTAAGTCTGTAGTCCACTTTCAGAGTATTCGGCGGAGCCTGGACGTAGAAGATGAAGAGATAGATCAGTTTCTCAACACTTAAGTACATAGCCTATGTGTAGCTCTATATGAGGCACAGAGGAAGGGTTAAAGTGACCGCATAGAACGTGTAGAACCTCTGTGAAGGTCTGTATGAAGAAGGGGAATATCAACATAGGACATGAAGAAACAGAGCTCTTTCTCAACACTTAAGTACAGAGCCTCTGTATAGCTCTGTATGAAGCACGGTGGCAATGTTAGATTGACGGCGTTGCACGTGCAGTCCCTCTGTGAAGGTCTGTATAAAGAATGGAGTCAGGCTTGATAGCCTCAAGGGTGAACAAACTTCCCAGAGTTTAAACCGAATACGGTGCAGAGTTACAAGTCTGAAGTACACTTCCAGAGTAAGAGGTGACGCGTGAAGGTAGGACATGAAGAGACAGAGCTCTTTTTCAACACTTAAGTGCAGAGCCTCTGTGTAGCTCTGTATGAAGCATGGAGGCAGGGTCTAAGTGATGGCATAACACGTGCAGGACCCATGTCAAGGTCTGTATGAAGAAGCGGAGCCTCAACGTACAACATGAAGAGACAAAACTCTTTCTCAACACTTAACTGCAGAGCCTTTGTAGAGCTCAGTATGAACCACGGAGTCTGACTCAGATTGACCGCGTAGCACGTGCAGAACCTCTATGAAGGTCTGTATGAAGAACGGAGTGAGGCTTGACAGACACAAGGGTGAAGAAATTTCCTTGAGTTAAGACTCAAACCGTACAGAGTTACAATTCTGAAGTCCACTTTCAGAGTAAGCGACGGGGCCTCAATGTAGGGTATGAAGAGAGAGAGAGCTCTTTCTCAACACTTACGTGCAAAGCCTCTGTCTAGCTCTGTTTGAACCACAGAGGCAGGGTTAGAGTGACGCCGTAGCATGATCGGAACCTCTGTTATGGTCTGTATGAAGAATGAAGTCAGGCTTGACAGACAAAAGGGTGAATAAATTTCCCCGAATTAAGACTCAGATGGTCCAGAGTTACAAGTTTGAAGTCCACTTTCAGAGTAAGAGGCGGAGCCTCAACATAGGGCATGAAGAGACAGAGCTCTTTCTCAACACGTAAGTGCAGAGCCTTTGTGAAGCTCTGTATGAAGCACGGAGCCAGGGTTAGAGTGATGCCATAACACGTGCAGAACCTCTGTTAAAGTCTGTATGAAGAAGGGGAGCCTCAACGTAGCACATGAAGAGACAGAGCTCTTTCTCAACACTTAAGTGCAGAGCCTCTGTGTTTCTCATGCAAATAAGTTTAATACTAAATCCAAAACAAAAAATAATGAAAGCGTATAGCATACTACATTCACCAATTAACAGATCATTGTACAAAGCAAAATCCAATCACCAAAACAATACCAAATATGAGAGACTATGTAGTTGTACACCCGAACCACGAATATTACTTCTGAAGTGGAGGGATTTTTAACGTTTTTGTAGCCGATCCTTTTTCTTAAATTAGGAAAAAAGAAGAAAAACATAAAAAGTTCTCGATACCCCAACAGAAGTTAAAAAGAAAGCAGGTTCTTACTTGAATTAAAAACATAAGTCTAATTGAAGGCAAAGGTTAAAAAGAACCTTTGTTTTACATTAACTATTCAGAAAGTACAAAACGATTGAAACGAAAGTGCAATGCTTGAAAGCTGAAAAAAATGCTAAGACAAGAAGGTTTAGATGTTTTCAAGCCTGATGAACCTCCTAACTAGTTCTCGAAACTCCAACAGATTACGGATTGACCTTAGAATAATTCTGGCTCCTTCTCTTGCTCCAGGGGTGGTATCTCTGCTTCATGTAAGATGATCTCTATGATAATTGACATAGAAAATGACCTTTATACATAATAGACTTAGCTCTTAAGTAAGAGCCCTGTCTCTCCTCGTCCTACACAGAACCTCTGATCCTGATTCCATGCTTCATACAGAACTAAGCAGACTATCTGCATGTACCACACAGCGCACCTGGAGTTGCTTCTAGACTCAATGCAGACCTGTATAGAGCCTCTGCATGTTCCATGCAGAGCCTCTATGTAAGTAAGTTTCCTACGGATTTGCGACTCTGCATACAAGGCTTCTAATCTTCAAAGTAGGCTGAAGAACAACCCTGCATACTTCAAAGCTCTGTATAGCGAGTCTGAGTATCTGCATGCAGTATACAGAGGCCGTGTAATAAATCAATGAAGGCCTACAAGGATTCAGAGTAAACCCATCTGATCATGTACATCCTGTTACTCATCTGCCCAAAACCTCTTCATCCAAAAATAGTTAAATACTTACAAGCAGATATAATTTTCATGAACATGAAAATCAAAGATTACAAAATTATGTAATGCAAATGAGTTTAATATCAAATCCAACACAAATAATAACGAAAACGTGTATCATAACATAAACACCAATGCAAAAATCATTGTCCAAACTAAAATTCAACCACCAACACAATACCAAATACGAGTTTCAATGTAATTGTTCATCAAAAGCAAGAATAATACTTTTCAACTTTAGGGATCTTTAATGTTTTTATAGCCGATCCTTTTCCGTCCTGATCGGCATCATACCAACTTTCAAAAAGCTGCTTCCTATCAACTACTTTCCTAAGCCTTCTGTCACACAACTTCTCTTCTAATTCTGGATTATCTGCAGTGCTTTTATCAACATCGGATGTTGTTGCATTCTCACCAGTAAATGAAACATCATCCTTCAAATAAAACAATAATTAGTTATGGCATTTGAAGAATTAGTTGCTTGTAGTTCACTTTACAAATTACATTGAAGATGTCATTTATAGTACCTTTAACTTATCTTGAGAACTGAAATATGTTGAATGCAGATTTACTGATTCTGATTCAGCAGGATGCAGAGTAAATTGTAAAATAATGTTAACAAAGATTTTAGACTAAATTGGATCATATTTTCTACAAATGATAATCAGCACCTGTTGAGAAGCGCATCTCATCTCCAATTCATTCAAAATGGCATCATCATATGTTAGCTTTGAAATGCCATAAATGAAACAACTGCTTTAATATTGTAATCAGTTATGTCAATCTTTATTGCAAACCTCCGATCAAGCAAAACATCCAAGTCATCCGGAAACATATCTAAATCACCACTCTAACAAAAAAGAAATAAACAACTTTTACATTAACAGGTATTTGGAGTCCAAAAAAATAACTTACGAAAAAAAGATAAGACCTCTAACCTTACCTCTTTAACTTTTTCATATAACTCTGTTGTCGTTTGATTCAAAACTTTATTAGCTTCTCGATCAAATAATGACAATGATACAATTCCAGTATCATCCTGAACTCTCAAAGAAATTCCGAACCTATATGATTATTAACCGAGCATTAATGTGAGTGTGCAAAAGTTAATGAACAACACTGTTATGTAATTGTAACTTACTTTGGCAACACCTCTGTCTTTTTACTTCTGCATCTGTCAGTCGTACAATCAAAACTTTCACTCTCTTCTTTCATACCAGATCCATCATCCTTGTCAGTTATATTGTACATGGGTCGAACCTTGCGGTTACACCTCGTGCAACCCATGTAAAACCAAGGGACATCCTTCCTAAATGCTTTCACCGTTGCTAATACAATTAGTGATTTCGCTTGTATAAAGTACACTATGTTACACTAAAATGCAATTACTAAATGTAAAGACACAATTTAAAAAAAATCAGTACCTCAACAGTCTCACTGATTTAAACAATGTTTGCTCTACTGGTTCTGTCTAAAAAATCTTCACGATATGAAGACAATCCATAGAGCATTGAAATCTGTTGTGATGATTTAGATTCGCCACTTTCCCGAATCAAACAATTGAATTGGACTATTAGTACACAACAATGTATATTAGGGAAATATAAGATATATAACAAAAATAAATAATAAATAAAAATTGCTGACCTTTTCTTAAAATCTTTGATTTCATCAATGTTTGAATTGATCAACAACCTCATACCATTGAATGAGTTAGAAAGAAATGGTCTTTCTGAAATAATCAAATGAAGCAAGTTAACACAACAATGCTTGAAAGAACTATATATGTTATGAATCAGACAAACCTCTATAAAATTTGACCATTGCAAACTGAATAACAAAAATAACAATCCCCTTCTCCTTGTTAGTAGAAACATAATCATTCAATTACTGAGCGAACGCATCCCACAATGTCACTTGCATATTAATCCCCCTAAATAAATTGTAAGAAAAAGAATTATATAGTTTCTGAAGATCACTGCTAGTGAATAAAGTAAAACACTTACTCCAAATCCTGCATCTCAACCTGCATCCGTGTTTTGGCTTTTCCATTGTTATCTGGAATCCTGAACTTAGGAACCCATTTTTGTAGGACATTAGCTTGTATTTTAGTGCCCTAATAACATAAAAATGAAAAATCAATGAGTAGTGATGATGTGAAGATCTTAGACAGTTTAGAAAATTATTCAATATCATGCTGACAGTACTAAAGCTTGAAAAAGATATAAGAATTTACCTGTTCATCCATTAATATCATTTCAATGGAATATATATTTCATCCGGGATTTTAAACACCGGTTGCTTCCACAGTCTAACAATTCGGACCTTGACAATGAAATCATCCTTCTGTATGTCAAGATCTTCAAGGAATGTTATATTGTTAACAACCATTAATTTGTAGAAGGAAAAACATGTATTAATTAATGAAAATTTTGAAGTAGGTTAATCAAAAGAAGTTACCATACCTCACAAAAGAAAAGCAATTGGTTTTGATTGTTCTGATTTGAAGTTGAGAAAAGTTGCCAATTTGAGTAGTGAGGAATACGGAAATTGAATCACAATTTAAACCCACATCCCACGATTAAAAATCCCAGATTTTATGGGAATTATAACCAACAATAACTGAAATTTTGAGTTTATGAATTTATGAAAATTCTGAAGTTGTGTATTCTGTTCACGTCCAAGTATGAACGTGGTGTACCAGATTTACGGCTTCAGTTATAAATTCARACGTGCCGAAGTAACTATGTACATTTCAGTCACGAACATTTTAATATGGACTTTAACAATTTTAGTGACTTTCTTAAGGACTAATTTTCAAATATTGACTTTCTCATGATGAAGGGTAGTTTACAAGATTTATACAGATATTGAAGTCTGATTTGAAGAAAAAGTTTTCCCCCAACCAGACATTGTAATAAGGATTGCAAATATGGAACAATTTTTTGTACGTTCAAATCTGTAGGTTGAGGAAGTCTTCCCACGCCGTTTGTTGTGACTACAGATTTCTAAATCTGAGGTTGGTTCCAGATGTAAGATAGTGGTTATAAGTGCGGAAGCACAAAACTGACTCTATACATTCTAGACTTGAACATTTTGATATGGAGTTTAACAACTTCATGGCTTTCCTAAGGGTTAATTTACAAATATTGATTGTCACATAACAAAAGATAGTGTATAAGGTCTATACAGATACGGAAGTTTAGGTTGGGGGAAAATTTGTTATCTTATCGGGTCTTCGTAGATAAGATGTACTAAGTCTAAATATGCAAGGATCAGAGTTCCAGGTTTGGGCACATTCAGGCCTATTATTCTGAAATGAAATTCAGAGTTAGTCAGCAACTCTTGGCGTTCAAGACTTACAACACATTCCTTCCTCTAAAATGCAGGTAAGACGGTTGTCAACCATGTGTTCGTATATGATACGACCAACCGTTAACTTACATCATAATGGTAATTAAACATTTTTTTAAAATACGACGGTTTAAAATAGTCATGCTTAATGAGTCCAAGAAGTACTCTACACTTCCACGTGTCACTCTATAAACAAATTTTCGAGTTCTTTATTCAAATTTAAAACCAAATATATACTCCCTATATGAAGAAGGGGAGCCTCAACGTAGCACATCAAAAGACAGAGCTCTTTCTCAACACTTAAGTCCAGAGCCTCTGTGTTGCTCATGCAAATAAGTTTAATATTAAATCCAAAATAAATAATAATGAAAATGTATAGCATACTACATTCACCAATTAACAGATCATTGTACAAACCAAAATCCAATCACAAAAACAATACCAAATACGAGAGACAATATAGTTGTACACCAGAACCACGAATATTACTTCTGAAGTCGAGGGATTTTTAACGTTTATGTAGCCAATCTTTTTTCTTAAATTAGGAAAAACGAAGAAAAACATAAGAAGTTCTTGATACTCCAACATAAGTTAAAAAGAAGGCAGGTTCTTACGTGAATTAACAACATAAGTCTAATTGAAGGCCGAGGTTAAAAATAACCTCTGTTTTAAATTAACTTTTTAGAGAGTACAATACGAGTGAACATAAGTACAATGCTTGAAAGTTAAAACAAAATGCTAAGACAAGAACGTCTAGATGTTTTCAAGCCTGATGAACCTCCTAAGAAGTTCTCGAAAATCCAACAGATTACAAATTGATCTTAGAATAATTCTGGCTCCTTCTCTTGCTCTAGGGGTGGGATCTCTACTTCATGTAAGATGATCTATACGACAATTGACATAGAAGACGGCCTTTGTACATAATACACTTAGCTCTTGAGTAAGAGCTCTGTCTCTCCTCGTGCTACGCAGAACCTTTGATCATGATTCTGTGTTTCATACAGAACTATGCAGACTATCTGCATGTACCACGCAGCGCAGCTGAAGTTGCTTCCATACTCAATACAGACCTATATAGAGGCTCTGCATGTTCAACGCAGAGCCTCTGTTTAAGTAAATTTCCTACAGATTTGCGAATCTGCATACAAGGCTTCTAATCTTCAAAGTAGGCTAAAGAACAACCCTGCATACTACAGAGGCCGTGTAATAAATCAATGAAGGTCTACAAGGATTTAGATTAAACCCATCTGATCATGTACAACCTGTTATTCATCTGCCCACAACCTCTTCGTCCAAAAATAGTTAATACTTACGAGCAGATATAATTTTCATGAACATGAAAATCAAGCATTACAAAATTATGTAATACAAAAGAGTTTAATATCAAATCCAACACAAATAATAACGAAAACGGGTATCATAACCTAAGCACGAATGCAAAAATCATTGTCCAAACTAAAATTCAACCACCAACACAATACCAAATACGAGTTTCAATGTAATTGTTCATCAAAAACAAAAATATTACTTTTCAACTTTAGGAATCTTTAATGTTTTTATAGCCGATCCTTTTTCTTCCTGATCGACATCAGACCAACTTTCAAAAAGCCGCTTCCTATCAACTTCTTTCCCAAGCCTTCTGTCACACAACTTCTCTTCTGATTCCGGATTGTTATCTGGAAGAGTCACCATTGTCTCACAAGCAATAACTTCACCAAATACATCTATGTAATCATCAAAAAGTTAACATAACAACATCTAACTTCAGTGAGAGTACAATATATAACTTATTTAAACAATACAATCAATGTAAAAGGATTTAAGTCACTCACCAACTGTTGTATGTTCTGGGATACTTTTGGTTATAAGATTTGCAAATTTCACAAATGAGAAACCAAAAATGGAACCCTTAAAATCCCGGCAATCTGACATAGAAGTCTTGTAATACAAATTTAACTTGTTTGTATTATCGATTAACTTGTATTTCGTTGCATGTCGAGCAATTGTAGGATTCTTAATGAAAACTGCAGCCCCTTCCTAAAGTAAGTTACTGAACTTAGGAACTCATTTTTGTAGGACATTTGCTTGTATTTTAGTGCCCTAAGAACATAAAAATGAAAAATCAATGAGTAGTGATGATTTGAAGATCTTAGACAGTTCAGAAAATTATTCAATATCATGCTGACAATACTAAAGCTTGAAAAATATATAAGAATTTACCTGTTCATCCATTAATATCATTTCAATGGAATATATTTCATCTGGAATTTTAAACACCGGTTGCTTCCACAGTCTAACAATTCGGACCTTCACAGTGAAATCATCCTTCTGTATGTCAAGATCTTCAATGAATGTAATATTGTTAATAGCCATTAATCTGTAGAAGAAAAAACATGTATTAATTAATGAAAATTTTAAAGTAGGTTAATCAAAAGAAGTTATCATACCTCATAGAAGAAAAGCAATTGATTTTGATTGTTCTGGTTTGACGTTGAGAAAAGTTGCCTATTTGAGTAGTGAGGAGTACGGAAATTGAATCACAATTTAAACCCACATCCCACGATTAAAATTCCCGATTTTATGGGGATTATACTCCACAATGATTTAAAATTTGAGTTTATGAATTTATGAAAATTCTGAAGTTATGTAGTTTGTCTACGTCCAAGTATGAACGTGGTGTACAAGATTTACAGCTTCATTTATAAATTCAAATGTGCGGAAGTAATTTTCAAATATTGACTTTCTTAAGGAATAATTTTCAAATATTGACTTTCACATGACGAAGGGTAGTTTATAAGCTTTATACAGATATTGAAGTCTGATCTGAAGAAAAAGTTTTACCCAACGCAGGCTTTGTAATAAGAATTGCAAAACTGGAACAATTTTTGGTACGTTCAAATCTGTAGGCTGAGGAAGTCTTCCACGCCGTCTGTTGTGAATACAGATTTCTAAGTTTGAAGTTGGTTCCAGATGTAAGATGGTGGTTATAAGTGCGGAAACAAGAAACTGACTCTGTACATTCCAGACTTGAACATTTTGATATGGAATTTAACAACTTCATGGCTTTGCTAAGGGTTAATTTACAAATATTGACTGTCACATAACAGTAGATAGTGTATAAGGTCTATACAGATATGGAAGTATCGGTTGGGGGAAAATTTGTTATTCTACCGAGTGTTTGTAGTTCAGATGTACTAAGTCTGAATATACACAGATCAGAGTTCTAGTTCTGGGCACATGAACACCTACAACTCTGAAATGAAATTCATAGTTAGTTAGTAACTCTTGGCATTCAAGACTTACAACACATTCCTTCCTTTAAAATGCAGCTAACACGGTTGTCAACCACGTGTTCGTATATAATATCCGTGTTTTCGTTAACTCGTACAAATTGGGTTAAGAGAATTTTGGTAGAATTATGCATGATATATTTGTACCCTATGCTTAACCAATTTGTACCCTAGATTAGCTTTGCGTCAAAATGTGTTTATACCTATATTGACGTAAAGTTGGGAATTTAACTTGAAGGGTAAAAACCGTCAAATAGTTAAACTATATATATATATATTATATATATTATATATATACATATGAGGCGGTGTGAATTTAAAAAAAAATTTAATTATATATATATATGAAAGGCGGTTTCACCACCGCCAACTCCATTCTCTCTCTCTCTCACTTCTTTCTCTCTCTCTACAATTCTCTCTCGTCTTCTCTCTAGATTTTACGTCAAGTTAGTAAGGRGATCGAGACAACAATTATATATTCGGAATCCACTCTCCGAACTCTTCTTAAAGGTATAAGTTTCATTTAGTTTCATTAAGGTGTTTATTTTAGGATTCTTTAGATCGGTTTATAAATTGTGTTTATATCTAAGTTTACGGATTGATATTGTCATATTTATGATATATTTGATGTTTAGAATACTAGAACTAGTTATATTGATTTAGAAATGAAAAGAGTATATTATAGTTTTCAATATGGTTAGATTGTGGGTAAATGTTTAACCGTACACCAATTGTTCGGTTAAATGTCGAAAGGAGTAAAAATGCATGATTAAGCTTGGGTTAACGACCGTTAGATTTGTTTTATTGTTTAGTATATTGAAGTAAATGTAGCGAATCACGGAAGTTGGATCATAAAAGTTAGTCGGGAATTACGGAATCGAATTTTACCGACAATGTAACTCCCGTAGTTCGACAGTGTATAACTCACAAACCGTAAGTCGGATTAAGCTCATATTTTGCAGTCAGGAAAATCATACTGCATACTACAACTTTCATTTAGACAGTATAGTCTGGATTGGTCTATAAGGTAGGTAAAAATGCTTAGAAATAAGAGGGTCGGAAAYGGTTGGATCGAAAGAGAATAAGGTTAAGTTTTAAGTTTGAGTTTTCAATTCGTATCCAGCTGTCCTTCTTGAAGTCTACGTTGTTTAAGTACGTTAAGACCTAAGTAACTTTAATAGAATAATTATGTTTCGGTTTTTATGTTTTGTAAATAGTAACCGGTTATGCATTCGTTAGGCACGTGGATAAATTAAACTTGATCGTGAATTTCCGTTTGATCGTGCGTWAATTGTCAAATTCGGTTAAGGTACGGATTTCATATCTCACTTGACACGGGGATAGCCATTTGCGTAAGGCTTCCTAATCCAGATAATCTGTGATAAATTCCGAATAATTT